>NC_056726.1:112678771-112978771 GCF_019279795.1 Protopterus annectens | reverse complement strand
TCCAGATGTGAATTTGCAATTCTCCATCCATTGATCCAAATCATGTTTGAAGAGGGCCTGGGTAGGTTTCTGGTTAGCATGAATTGAAAGCCTTTTCCAAAGAAGGCAAAATCTCTAAGACACATATCTGCCTATCCAGCATGTTTTGTTTGAGTCACTAACTAAGTTTGGATCTCTAAATTGTCCGGCCCTTGTGATGTTTTACTTGCAGATGTGTAGCAGCTCCATCAGGGTTGGATTCATGACTGCCTTGTAGGTTAGACATAGGTCACCCTTTAATAGTCGGTAGAAGACAGAGTAAAGGGATAGACCTTTTAGTCTATCCACAAAGGACATGTTGTATACACCCACCCTGTATTTTCTTTATGAGGAACTTGTGAAGTCACTCCAACTGCTGTAAGTGCCTAGTCAAGTACATGCCAAATGGTGCATTATGCTCGATTATTGGTCTAATGAGGGCTGAGTACAGCGGGACTATTATTTCCTTGGGTCTGGATGTGATACCTTTACTTATAAGTTGTGCCACACAGAATGACTTCCTCACCACTCTGGACTCATGGGGTCAAAGTTCAGGCTACCATCTATTTATATATCTAGATCTGTCACCTCTGAATCTATTCTTAGGGCTGTGCTATTGATATTGTAATTTGCAGGAGTATTTGATTTTTTTTCTCATTTAGTTTTAGGCCATGGTTCTGGCATCAATCATTTGTCTTTTCTAGACCCTCCTGAAGGATATCTATATCACTGGAGGATTCAATGATTGCCCCCAGCTCGCAGTCATTGGCAGACTTTGTCAGCCAGAGGCCTTCTACATTAGCCTTGATTTCAGAGAAGTCTATTCCAAACAGGAGTGGTCCCAGCACTAAGTCCTGTGGCCCACCACTAGTAACTGCTCTGGATTCACACACTTTAACCACATGTATCCTGTCCGTGAGCCAATTGGCTATCCATCTGGTGATGTAGGGATTTATGCCCAGTATTGTGAGTTTATTTATGACACCTGACTGGAGAATTGTGTCAAATGTCTTGGCCAAGTTGAGGTAGGTGGTATGTACCATTTTACCTTCATCCATGGCCTCAGTGACTTTCTCAAAGAAATCTACCAGATTTAGTAGGCATGACCTGCCCTTAACAAAGCCAAGGTGGGTTAGGTCCAGTGTTTGGACGTTTCTTATGTCATTATTTATCAGGTCAAAGATAAGTCTTTCCATGGCCTTACATATAAGATAAATATAGCAAACAGTTGCTACATTTTATACCCGCCTACATTGAATGCTTCAGCACTCATATTTTAATTAAAAAAATATTTTTAAACTGTTTGCTACAAATGTACCCTGCTGCATGTAGTGCTACAGTGCTCATATTTTATTTTATTTAATTTTTTAATTTTTCTGTTTAAACTTTAGCTAACTGCGTGCAAGAAATGTAGCAAGCAGTTGCTACAGTATGTACCTTGCCTGCACAGAGCACTACAGTGCTCAGGTTGTAGTTAAAAAATATATATTTTTTTTTACTTTAGAACTACAGTAAACTGCTTTCTGCAATGTAGGAAGCATTTGCTACAGTTTAGACCACACAAATAGTGCTACAGTACTCAGATTTGACAGCAAATGCAATACTGGCTTAATATTACTTTGGAAAAAATTATTAGGAGCATCATATAAAAATCTGTATTTAATTTCTGATCTTTGCATTAGTCTTAATATCTTTATCACTGACTGTGCAGGTGACAGTTGAGAGGTATGCCTGACTTATATATCAAAGACGTTATACACAACATCCCCTAAGGAGTGTGAGTGATGGTCCAATGGGTCATGAGTAAGTGCTGGCATGTAACCTTGATGCTAAGTTACTGCAATGCCAGGATCATCAACCACCATTCTTTTGTCAACATCAGCCTGAAGTGATGAAGTACATGAAGTGGTTGTTTCTGGTACTGACTCTGTGAAGAAATATGCGAGTATACAGTTAATGACACCTGTGATAGATGAAATGATTTCTCCAGAAATATATTAGAGCCACGCTTCCTATGTAGAAACAGCTGACTTTGGGCAAGACCTAATGAAGATGGCCCAGCTGCTGATGAGAAACGTTAAGGGTTATATGTGGGTAGGTATCATGGCTACTGCTTTACAGCATAACATACTGAAATTAGCTATGCAGTAACCTTCCACACTGCATATCTGTGGTTAACACAGTAGCTTGAAGGTACTAGTGTCCACATCATCTCTGATAGTAACATCCTTATCTGTGTCAAACTCATCACCTCTTACAGAGAAGAGGTACCCCTCATCTTCATCTGGTGTTAAAGGTTGTTGTGTAGAAGGATCACATTCTGTACTGTTATGAGCAACTGAATACTGCCTAGCTATTGCCCTTGCATGTCTAACCATGTAGTTTGCTTTTTTCCTACATTGTGCCAAAGTGAAATTCTTTCTCCCCACAGCATTAATGTCAAACACAATTTGATTCATGCCTTAGTTTTCTATGACTACTATGGGCCCCCTTTGCCAACGAGACATTTCTCATATGTCCACAGAGATCCTTAAGAAGGTAGTTCTTCTCTTAACTTTAAAATACCAATAAAAGGACAGCAATCATTGATACCTGGTGAATGCTAACATTTAAACTCAGCTGCCAAACTATCTCCCAAACTTCCAATAAAGTTTCAATAAAGTTACATTAAAGTTAAGGGCAATGCAGGTTTGAATGACCATTTGTGACCCTTTCTTTTTACATCTGGTTTAGTTAAAATAATTAGTATTATAGCAATAGGTCGTTAGGTAATGAACAAGTATATGTTGATTATTTTTTAAAACTTTTTAAAACTTAATTGATGTTTGTTATTTATTATGCATAAGTAACTTTTAGAACAAACATTTTATTAGATGAAACAATTCAGTTTTAGAAGTTTTTAAATACTTATTATGGACATTATTTAATACATTTATTTGTTTTAGAATGGGCATACAATGTAAATTAAAATGTTTAGGAATTTTAATATTGCTACTGAGTCAGTTACTGTGTTTTAGCTATCTTAGCTTATTCACTTATTCATTTGCTTGCCTATTTACATGTTTAATTCAGTCACATGAGTGATTTTTCACTATTTAAGCTTATGTGGTTGAATGTAGCTTTCTCTGATGATGCCCTAACATTTGGATGAGTGAAAGCTCCAAGTCTGTGATTTATTTTACTGAATTAAATTGTTTTCCAGTACTACTGCTGTCAGTGATATTTTTTTTTTATTTTCTACATTCATATCATTGCTGGAGCCTTCCTGTGTCCTGACAGAGTGCTCTTCAAACTATCTGGACATATACAGGGCTGAATATATTTTTCTGGTACTTCAGAGTTGTGTACGGGTAATTGTTATTTGACTAATTTTATAGCATTGCTGGCTGACTTCAGATTTGTGCACTGTTATTTTTGCTTCACTGTATAGTTTTTCAGATCTCAGCTGAAGGTGTTTTTCCCCCCTCCCCCTATTTCTCTGTGTTTAAAGTTGGTATAACTGGTTTTACATCCTGTGTGTTATCTGACTATCTCAAGGATTACTTGCATAAAATTAGACCCTCTTAGTAAATGTCTGCATATCCTTGCTGGAGCCTTCCTGTGTCCTGACAGAGTGCTCTTCAAACTATCTGGAGATATACAGAGCTGAGTATATTTTTCTGGCACTTCAGAGTTGTGTACTGGTAATTGTTGTTTGACTAATTTTATATCTTTGCTGGCTGACTTCAGAGTTGTGCACTGTTATTTTTGCTTCACTGTATAGTTTTTCAGATCTCTGCTCAAGGTGTCCCCCCCCCTATTTCTTTGTGTTTTAAGTTGGTATAACTGGTTTTACATCCTGTGTGTTATCTGACTATCTCAAGGATTACTTGCATGAAATTAGACCCTCTTAGTAAAAGTCTGCATATCACTGCTGGAGCCTTCCTGTGTCCTGACAGAGTGCTCTTCAAACTATCTGGAGATATACAGAGCTGAGTATATTTTTCTGGCACTTCAGAGTTGTGTAAATTAAAAAATAGGTGCTTGTACATACATATAGATATATAGTATGTACGGGTTTCATTAAGTCTTTAATAAAATGGGCTGAAGTTGTTGTTAGATTTTACTGTAGTAATTAGTTTCAGGTCATGGTGCATCAATTTTAGTAGTATATATATTTTCAGGCATATATTTTTATTCATATACCTTTAAGAAGTTGTTGAAGGAGTATTTTTAAACCAGCATTTATTTTAATTAATTGAATGATTGCTTTATGTTTGCGCCTTTTTTTTTGTATAAAAGGAAAGTGTATGTGTATGTGTATGTGATGTGTATGTTCCTGTAACTAGTGTAGTCCAGATTCAGATTTGCTGTATCCAGGACTGTATGTAAGCTTCTGAGCCCCCTCCAGGACTGTATGTAAGCTTCTGAGCCCCCCCCCCCCCAAGCTTTCTGTATTGGAAGGAAGCCTTCCAGCTTATCAGTGGGAGTGGTAAGCACTAGGTAACCTATCTACATAAGGAGTGGTTCTGGTCCAGAAACTGAAGTTATTGGCCGTTTGGGCAGTTTTTCCATCTCTCTCAACTTTCTGATTTAAAAGCCCACATTTGCACTTTCCCCCCCTTTCCTGTAACTAGTTTAGTCCAGATACAGATTCTTAGTTTTAGCACTTGAATTTGCTTATTCATGGTCTGCACTTGTTCAGAACTTGTAAGCACTAAATAAACTACTAATTACTACAGCACTCAACCTTTCTCATTACCTAGAGGAAAACAATTTTTGTACTTACTTTCCTCACTTGCTTAGAGAAAAACAACTCTTGTACTCACTTTCCTCACTTATCTAGAGGAAAGTAGTTTTTTATTCAGGCATGTCCAAGGGTCAGCTCCCAGTGTTCTCTCCTGTCTATATGATTAATCTGGGCATCTTGGGGTAATGTAGAAATTGCCTCATGTACACAGACAATCCTCTCCTCCTAACACCCAACACTACAACCTGTGTGCACTTATCTAGCCAAACTGGAGGTAAAGCTCTTTCCAATCAAGACTGAACTTGACAGCTAAGAGGAGAAGGTAAACACTTGCACCACACCACACTCATCACATAATCTCACTAAATCTACACCACCAAAATCCACACATAGAAACACAAACATTCCCGGAGGCTCTCAATAATAATCTGCTCAAGCAACAGAGACCTCCAAAGCAGAAATGCAAGCAACCTCCACCCCCCAACACAACCCAAATAACACATAGCCCACAGACTCAGTGTGCCACTCAACCACAGTCAATAAGGCAAAACAACGTACCCAGCACACTAGTCATAGGTGACTCGTCAGGCACACTGATGTCCCACTTACCAGACTAAACAAGGAGAAGGTTACTGTCAGCTGCCTGTCAGGTGCCAGGATCCGCCACATAACCCAAGCACTCAGGTCACTCCACAACAAGTACAAATATGACTCTGTCATTGTTCATGTTGGTGTGACTGACCTGAGACGTACCTCCCTGGACTACATGAAAAGAGACATGGAAGAGCTCTCCAATCTTGTAGCCCAGGCAGGTATGACCCTAGCCCTGAGTAGCATTCTGCCATCACCCAGAATGATGCCGTAGTACAAGGACAAAATGATTGACTTCAACAATTAACTCAAGGCACACCGTGTAAATTGTAAACATTGTGAACACTTTTGTGAAAAGATGACGACAAATTTCAAAGGGCATGTGTTACAGAATTTAATACTTTTTCTGATATATTCACTGACATTGTTAAAGCTAACTGGAGTATGCTCAAAACTAGCAAAGAGTTATACAAAGTAGTAGGTAGTGGACCTATATTTTCTTTTAAAACAGGAAAAAAATGTAAAAGACTTTTTGAACAAATGGATAAGTATAAGAAAATAGTAAAAAAGACAACTAGTCAATGTGGCAACTGCAGTCAATGTTCACATATTATTAAGGAGGACAGTGTATGCTTAAATAATGGTATGAACAGTATTGTGAGATTTTGTAAAGGCAATTGCAACACTAAGATGATAGTGTACTTGGCTGTATGTGAAAAGTGCCCTGCATTCTATATAGGAAAGACAGAGAGCTTTGAAGGATAGAATGTACGAGCACTTTCATGATATTAGGAGTGGAAAGGAAACTAGTGCATTGTATAAACACTCTGTCTGTGTTCTTCTTTTACAGGTTTTAAATTTGGTATCATTGATGTGGTGAAAATTATTCCTGGGGGGGGGGGGATATTAAGAATGTACTGCTTAATAGGGAGTTGAAGTGGCAGCTCAGGCTGAGGTCCAACATTTTTCCTGGCTTAAATGAATACATCACAATTAAGCCAATATTAATAGCTAAGGCAGTAAAAATTTAAAAATTACAACATTTATGTAGTTATGTTAGGGTACATTGGAAACATTTTCACCCACATAGATTAAATGTTAGGATTATGTATGCATCTTAAACAGCGTAATAGATTTATGTGTCTTTAAATTTTAATTGTGATTAATTGAAAGGGTTTTAAAAGCAATGTGATGTACATTTTGTGTTATCTGATGAAGTCTTGCTACAAGATGAAAGCTCTAGTCTTTGTGGTATTAAAAGATTTGTCTCCATTGGTGGCCTGGATATCTATTTTACTGTGTTTGCTGACTTCAACAATTGGCTAAGCTTCTGGTGCCATTCTAAAGGGATCCAGTATCTGTCTGCCTGGGATGACATGGTCGACAGACAACGATGCTTTGCCAGAGATGGCCTGCACCTGTCACCCCTGGGATTCCGGATACTGGATAAGGTTCTTGCCGCCCCTATAGTGCTTTTTTAGGCAAGGTTCAAATGACAAATTCACCACTGTAACAGGAACAGGCAAGCAAAAACTGAGGGTGATGCTACTCAATGCTAGAAGTCTAAATCTCAAAATGCACTCACTCCTTAAAATGGAGAACATCGATATCTGTGCAGTGACTTGAGACCTGGTTCAAGGCTCCAGAGAGCACCCCTGCACTACCAGGCTATAACTCATACCACACTTTTCGGCCATGTAACCTGGACCAGAACACCAGAGGAGGAGGTGTCCATATTCATTAAGGATATCCACACCTCCAGGCTAGTTGCTCAGCATAATGCAGCCGAGGTTATCCAAGTGCAACTAACTCTGGGCAAGACTGCAATCCAAATTGTAGCTTGCTACAGATCACCCACCATGCCCCAGGATTCCCACTCCTCTTTTCTTGATGTATTGGAAAATATTAGGGTTCAACCAAACACCCTAATAATGGGCGATTTCAACTACCCTACCATTAACTGGGAAAACTACTCATCTACCAACTCCTTCACTCAGCGCTTTCTGGAATTCATAAACTCCAATGCCCTGGATCAACTTATCCACACCCCCACCAGGGGTAACAATATCCTAGATCTAGTCATTACCAACATGAGTGACCAGTGTTCCACACCTGAAGTCAATGCCTCATTGGTCCGATCCGACCATAAGCTAATTACCCTAGATAGCCACATCCTGCCCCCACCACCCATTAAGGAAACCATGGTAAAAAAATTCTCCAAAGCCAACTTCATGCTTCTTAAGACAGAAGTGGTGAACTTCATGACACCCATGCAGATGGACAGTACAGTTATGACTACTGAATCCTACACAATTGCACTTTATAAGCACTTACATGAGTGCATGGATCATGCTATCCCAAACAGAACCAAGACACTATCCTCCAAAAAAAGGAAGCCAATCTGGTGGTCCCCTGCCATAAACAAACTATACAACAGAAGGAAGAAACTGTTGCAAAAGAGAGTAAAATCCCATGAGTGGAGGAGTTCCCTGGTCAGCCTCAGCAAGAAGCTGTGATCCCTGATAAAATCCTCCAAAGCTAGTTACGAAAACAAAATCACCACTGATTCTAAAGACAACCACAAAGCATTCTATAGCTATGTCAAGAATCTCAATGGCAACACTCAGATCTGCTCTGAGTTACAGCACAATGGCACTAAATATACAGACCCAACTGATATTGCCAACATCCTGGCAGATAGGTTCAGTGCTAACTTTACCCCCCTTTCACCCCCTAAAGAGCCCATCTCTATACCGGAAGAATGCAAAGTTCCTGTAATCATGGCTGCACAGGTAACAAAACACACTCTCCAAAGCCTGCACAGGTAAAAAACACACTCTCCAAAGCCAAGAACACAGCATCCATGGGACCAGACAACATCCCAGGCTGCGTTCTACACAAACTACAGAACGTACTGGCACCCCACCCAAGTACCATGTTCAATCATAGGCTCACCTCAGGCTTTGTGCCTGCTGAATGGTGCACAGTGACAGTTATCCCACTCCACAAGGAGGGAGCCACCACAGACCCCAGGAACTACCGCCCCATTAGCCTGACGAGCCTGGTCTGCAAGGCCATGGAACATATCGTCATGGAACTTATAAACAAAGACATTGGTGATCTCCAAACTCTGGACCCCACCCAGTTCAGGTTTTTAAAAGGCAGATCATGTCTCCTAAACCTGATAGACTTCTTTGAAGCAGTCACCAAAGCTGTAGACAAGGGTAAGGTGGTTCACATAGCCTATCTAGATCTTGCCATGACTTTTGGCACCATCCCCCACTCTGGAATTATAGATAAACTCACTAAACTAGGTATAAATCCCTATGTCACAAGATGGGTTGCCAACTGGCTCACTGACAGAACCCACACTGTGAAAGTAGCAGACTTCAAATCTGACTTCAGACCAGTGACAAGTGGAGTACCACAGGGTTCAGTCCTGGGTCCTCTCCTGTTTGGTATCTACTTCTCTGAAGTACAGGCTAACACAGAAGGTCTTTGGCTAACAAAGTTTGCAGATGACTGCAAACTAGGAGCCATAATAGAAACTCCTAATGATATGGACATCCTACAAAAGGGCCTCACTGAGACAGATGCCTGGTGTCAAAGCCATGGCCTCAAGCTCAATGCCAAAAAGTGCATTGTCATCCCCTTTGGTAAAAACTCTGTACCCATGAACTACAGTGTAGGCAGTAGTATACTTAACACCAAAAGTGTGATGAGACCTTGGGACACAGGTGGACAGTAGTCTCTCCTTTGATAATCACATTGCCACAGTAGACAGGAAATCCTTCTACGTGGCACACCTCATCACAAAAGGTTTCTCATCCAGAAAAAAAGTCATTGTTCCCCTCTACTCCTCACTCATTAGACCCCTTATAGAGTACAACGCCCCTTTTGGTATGTACTTCACAAGACAGATGCCCTACGCAGACCGTCTCAAAAAAACTCCAGTTTTACTCCGTCGCATATCGCCTACTCAGAGGTGTTCTCTGCCTAACATACAAAGTTATGTCAAACCCAGAGCTGTTGGACATGCTCCACTTAAAGAAATCCCAATCCTTCCAAGCTACATGCTCTAGAGACCTAAACCTTGTCACCACAATAAACAGAACATGCAGGAGGGATAGATTCCTGTCCCAGAGACTTCCCATACTCTGGAATAAACTACCTATCTATATCAAACAAAGCTCCTCATTAGCACTCTTCAAGAAAAATCTTGATGATTGGATGGGAAATAGGAAATTCACCCGGGGATCACCTCTGTGGCTCTGCTCGACGGTGGCACAGGAAAATAATTTTCTTGGGTGGCAAAAGCCAGGGTACCTTTTTGGTTGGCCTTGTATAGGCCCCAGGGCCGATAGCCTAGTACCTACCTATGAACCAAATAGGGATATCTTTAAGGGTCTCACCAGGGCAAACCTACTTCAATTCGTAGAAGACCTATGCAAAATTCCCAACAATCTCCTGCAAATGGACCCAGCTGAATGGACTGCCACAGTCACCTCAGACTTTTACCAACACCTAAACAGTTGTACAAAGAAGTCATTACCTGTCCACACTAAATATAATTGTAAACTCATGAATATACCTCACTGGAGAAACTCCAATATTAATAAACTGTATAACGAAAGAAAATGATGAAAAGTTGTAAGAAGTCTCCATCCCCCTGTCTCAGGACCACAATGAAACATGCCAGCAAGAAACTTGAGTACTATTAGAAAATGTAAAGCACAAACTTAAGGTGACGCTCCCACTCTAGGTCAGTAATCAATTTGCCTGAATCCTTACCACTGACATTGGAGAGAAATGTTCACTTGGAATACAAATGGATATACTCAGTATTTCCAGATGCAGACCTCTCTGCATCAAGCAATTTCTCTTAAGAGCGCACACAGGGAAAACTCAGCTTAGGGTCTGGGTTTTTCTCTCTCTGTCTCTCTCCAGGTCCCCAATAAGGATCCCCACTGGCACAGTTGTTGGGTTAAGTCCTCAGCCAAGTGTCCAAGCCAAGTCCTCCAACACCCTCTATGTGAAGCCAGTGCTTTGTGTCCCTGCTCCAAGCAGCTGACACACACACACTTTGAGATTTGATTTGCACACACACACACACACACACACACACCTGGAAAAGGCTGGCACAGATTACACACTCTACCAACTTTGCCCAGACTATACAGTAGATTAACTTCCACCAGTCAGTTACTATAAGGCTCTTAAAAGGGTATCCAACTATAGCGAGTGAAGTTAATATTAATACAAATGGTAATGTTGACCAAGCAGCCAAGCTTTCAGGAGTGGCCAGAGTTATTACCAAATATATATATGCAGATATTCTCAAAACTTAAATATTTTCTAAAAGGACTAGCCGCAATGAAAAGTTTAAATATATTTAATAAGAAATAAGAAATGAACATGAAAATACTAAATATCTATTTATAGTAAACACCAGAATTTCAACCACAGGAAATATTAAAATAACACAGATGAATAGATTCACACAGATACAGAAAAACAGTATATAACTAATATCACTATATTTTCCTGACTAATCTACAGAGTAACTCTTCCCTGATTCACTTAATAGAGCAAGGCAAGATAAAGTAGGTGACTAGTCATCCTTCTTTGTCAGGCTCCAAAAACAGACTGCTCAGTCTGACTGAGAGACTTTTCAATATAATATCTAAATATTATTTCTAGGATAGCTTACAGAAGGACATCACTGTTTCCCACACTATCACTAACACTAAAAGCTGCCAGGATTTTAACATCTGTGTTACCATACACACAGAGCTTTGCTCAGATCTAGTGCAGCTCTTGGAAGTCATAAAACAATTATAAACTTCTACTCCTCCTACAGAGACTAACAAACCAAGCTTCTTACAGACATTACATCTCTGGCTTCATTCAAAACTGTAAGATACAATCTTTATAGCTTAATTTAATTTCATCTATTTTCCAAAGCTAGCTGGGACTGAGCGTAACCTCTTCTCTTCCCGTATCCTCTGTTACAATATATACATTTAAACAGTTACAATAATGCATGTACATTTTTTTCTTTCCAGCAAGGCACATTGTTAATACTTTTGTAATACAGGCAACTTTACAAATACATTTTCAACACAAGCATCTGTACAAATCAGTTTGATATACAAATGACGTAATTCTTTACAAAATTCCAGCTAGCTGTGCTGGCATATGTTACACATCCACTGCCCTACTTCTCCTGGCATAGCCGGCAGTACATCCTGTCGTCACAACAGATACCAAAGAAAACTTCAAGTCTTATTCAAATATGTCACGAAATTAAAGAGTAATGTTCAACAATGCACTGAGCTTTTCTGTAATAACATTACATATTCCAGTCATGAGGACACAGCCAATACATTAGCAGACAGATTTAGTGCTGACTTTACTCCACCTACCAAGAATCTTTGCCCCCAGTATCTCTGAAACTTTAGTTTCTCCTGAATTCGACTTGGAACCAGTCATAAAATTCCTGTCAAAGGCTAAAAGCAACATTTCCATGGGACCAGTTAACATACCAGGCTGTATTCTCATCTGTGCCGAATATGTACTATCTAAACCTCTACTTAAACTTTTCAACATCTGCCTATCTACAGGGCTTGTGCATGATGCTGGAGAGCCGTCACTGTGACTCCACCACATATGGGTACCCACACTATAGATCCAGGCAATTATAAGTCCATCAGACTCACCAGCCTTGTATGCAAAGCCATGGAATATATCAAGGCAGAACTCATTTAGGCAGACAGAAGCAATTTCATTGATGTAGATCCCAATCAGTCTGGTTTTGTGAAGAGCAGGTCCTGTCTACTAAATCTAGAAAGCTTCTTTGAAAACATTACAGAAGCTGTTGACAGTGGTCATTCAGTAGACAGTATTTATCTGGATATGGCCAAGGCTTCTGATGCTATACCCCATGCTGGTATTGTTAAAAAACATTACAAATGTAATGCAATCCCTGTGTCATCCACTGGATTGCAAATTTGATAGCCAACATATCCCAAGTTGTGAAAGTTTCTGGTACCCTCTCAGAATGGAACATTGTTACTAGTGGGGTACCACAGTGATCAGTGCAGGGCCCTCATGTTTGAAAATTATTTTGCATACATCCAGTCCAATATCCCAGAAGTGTGGGGGACCAAATTAGGAAATAAGGGTAAACAATATGGTGACTTAACTGAGAAATGTATACATTTTCTGCAAGCATTATTGAAGACAGTCAAACCCTGGAGTTATGGCACAGACACTGTAAAAACATGCAAGGGGTAACTGCTGCTTTAGTAGATATGCATATACAAAAACCTATTTTTGAAGTCAGCACTCACAGCGTTAAATGCTATTGTCCACTACGCTGGAGAGTTATCTTTCCATGCCTAATATAAAATGCCTTTCATGAGACAAAGTTGGTGGACTATAGAAGCACTGTTATGGAGCTGGTTGAGATGTGCTGCCTAATGTCTAGGTTTGTGTGCTGTGTGGCATACCCATTCCTATGGACACAAAGGTATGTGTGGCTTTGAGAAGTCTGCCTACAGTGGCCTACCAGTGGAAATAGTGGATGCATGCCAGGCATCTGCTTCAAGGATACTCCACCAGTTTCTCAATGCCATGATGCTGCACATGGGTGAGTATATTGCTGTTCCCATCCACCACTGAGGAGAAAAGCACCACCATGTGGTCATTTTATGGCATAACCCATTTCCCTAAGGTGCTGGCAGTCATTGATGGTACCCACCTTGTAATAATGGCCCCACCTGCATTATGTCCCATGGCACGCTAGCATACCTCACAGCAATTTAGTCTGCCTGTAGGTAACTGTAATGCTGATCCTCAGACGCAGACAGAATAGTAATGTTTCTTTCTCTCTCTTTCTTTGTTGTTATCCATCTTTTATATTTTTATTTGATTTTTTTTTTATTTCTCTCCCTTTATGTTACTATTTTATGCAGTGCCAGCCACGGCTGTGCCTATGGCACAGCACAGGTCCCTGCTCCACCACTGTGCCCATCCATCTCCTGCTGGCTCATCATCAGCCTCCAGGCCTGCTTCTCTATCGAGTGACAGATGTTATGCAGTGTGGGGGGGGGGGTCCTGGAAGTGACCTTGCTGACATCTGATGGACAATCACAACGGGATATTTTAGTTCCAAGTGGTGATGCTGCCAGTAGGCCACAGTTCATTACCCAGTAGGAGCTGGTGATGGGGAAGTTTGTAGACTGGTGGCTTGACACCCACATTGGCTACTTTAGTGGGACCTTAACCAACTTGTGGAGTCACACCACTGTTTGCCACTGCCTTGTGTGGCATCTCATGCAGGATCTAGTGGGTAGGACAAGCATGATGGTGACTGACCTCTTTCTGGGTCTTACCAAAGGCAGCATGTACTTCCAAAGTCATACTTTATTTCCATCCCATGGCTTCCCCTTGCATCCTTCCCCATATACCCTTCTTGAGAAAAAAAGGTTCACCTGTCAAAAAAAGTACCCTTCCTCTCCCTCCCAGTGCTAGGATTTCCTTCCCTGTTTCCCTGTGCATGTTCCTGTGCTTGCTTATTGTGGCTCACAACAATTCTCATAGCATTACAACATTGCACATGTGGACCTACAGTGGATATAAAAAGTGTACACACCCCTATTAAAATGCCAGCTTTTTGTGATTTAAAAAAATTAGACCACAATAAATAATTTCAAAACTTTTCCCACCTTTATGTGACCTATAACCTGTACAATTCAATTGAAAAATGAACAAATCTGTTAGGGGAAAATATAAAAAATAAAAAATGTACAATAAGCTAGGTGCATAAATGTGCACACCATTAAACTAATATTTTGTTGAAGCACCTTTTGATTTAATTACAGCATTTAGTCTTCTTGGGTACACACCTGCCATCAGTTAGAGACTCTGATTAACCCCAAATAAAGTTCACCTGTCCTAGTAGAATATTCCTGACATTTACTCAGTTGCCTGCTACAGCAAAAGCCATGGTTTGCAGAGAGTTTACAAAGCATCAGAGGGATCTCATTGTTGAAAGGTATCAGTCAAGAGAAGGTACAAAAAAATTTCCACAACATTGGATATACCATGGAACACAGTGAAGACAGTCATCAAAAAGTGGAGAAAATATGGGACAACAGTGACATTGCAAAGAACTGGACGTTCCTTCAAAATTGATGAAAAGACAAGACAAAAACTGATCAGGGAGGCTGCCAAGAGACCTACAGTAACACTGAAGGAGCTGCAGGAATTTCTGGTAAGTACTGGTTGTGTACTACATGTGACAACAATCTCCCATATTCTCCATATGTTTTGGCTGTGGAGTAGGGTTGCAAGATGGAAGCCTTTTTTTCAGAGAAAAACATCCAGGCCCAGCTAAAATTTGCAAAACAATACATCAAGTCTCCCAAAAGCATGTGGAAAAATGTGTTATGGTCTGATGAGACCAAGGTTGAACTTTTTGGCCACAATTCCAAAATGTACATTTGGTGCAAAAACAACACTTCGCATCACCAAAAGAACACCATCCCCACGGACAAAGCACGGTGGTGTAGTATCATGCTTTGGGGTTGCTTTTCTTCAGCAGGAACTGGGGCTTTAGTCAAGGTGGAAGGAATTATGAACAGTTCCAAATACCAGTCACTTTTGGCCAAAAACTTTCAGGTGTCTGCTAGAAAACTGAAGAGGAAGAGGAATTTCAACTATCAACACTACAATGACTCCAAGCATACATCCAAATCAACAAAAGAATGGCTTCACCAGAAGAATGGCCCAGCCAGAGCCCAGACCTAAATCCAATAGAACATCTGTGGGGTGACCTGAAGTCTGAAGAGGGATGTGCACAAGAGATGCCCTCACAATCTGACAGATTTGGAGCACTTTTGCAAGGAAGAGTGAGCAAATATTGCCAAGTCAAGATGTGCCATGCTGACAGACTCCTACACAAGAAATCTGAATGCTGTAATTAAATCAAAAGGTGTTTCAACAAGGCATTAGTTTAAGGGTGTGCACACTTATGTAACCAGCTTATTGTACATTTTTTATTTTTTCCCTTAACAGATTTGTTTCTTTTCAATTGAATTGTACAGGTTATAGGTCAAATTAAAGGTGGGAAAAGTTTTGAAATGATTTATTGTGGTCTCATTTTTTATATCACAAAAACCTGGCATTTAACAGGGGTGTGTAAACTTTTTATATCCGCTGTACATACATGCATGCAACATCATGGAACTTCATATCTCCACTGAAGCCCTTGTGGCCACATTTGACATTTTCCTGAATCTCAGGAATTGTGTGTGTGTATATATATGTTTGTGTGTTTAAATACACACACACACACACGCACACACACACACACACACACACACACACACACACACACACACACACACAATTCTACTGTTTTTTCTGATCTTTACCCATTCTGCATTCTCTCCCTTTCTGAATCACATTAATTTAAAAATTCTGAACTTGTACATAGATTCCTGCGCCTTGATTATTTAAGATAATAAAACAAAATGATAAGTGGGTAGTTAGGTTACTTAACTGCAAGACTTGTATGGTGTTATACTTCTCTTGTTTTCCTTGTTTTTATATCTTTTTATATTACTTTTATTTCCCCTTTAACTATTCCTAGATCGCGCAGGCCTTACATATATTTGCAAAGTACCCTGGGCTCATTAATTTAGTACTTTGCAAGAGTTTACATACATAGCTATAACTTTTGCCGATTTTATAATGCTAGTATGTATAGTAAAAGAAAAAAGTAGGAATATGCAAGAGCTCATATGACAGACAAAATCTGCTCTAGAAAGCTAAGGAAAAATGTATACTTCAATTAACAGCTTATGTGGAAGAGGCATAGTAACTAAAGCACTCCTAATCTGCAGTCAGAATTTCTTTACTTCTTTCCCCTAATTACACAATCCCCCGGATTCATGAAGCTCGGCGCAAGTCCGGCGTAAGGCTTGCGCTGGCCGTGCGGTGTAGATGTGGAGTAGTCGCGCCATATGCATATTAATAAAGGCTCGCAGCCGCCACAGCCACGTGCATAGGAAAAGTGCACGAGTGCAAGGGGCGTATCGAAGTTGCGCAGGGAGGCGTGTCAATGTTGGCTTTCAAGGAGCAACCTAAACTGCTGAATATTATATTCCGCCACCAATAGTAATCGTACCTATCACTGTCCGTGGAGACTGAAACGTATCAAAGCAGAGTCCCTACGAACAGAAAATGAAGACTCAAACACAAATGCACGGTAGGGAATAACGGGTCCCTACACATGAACAAATGACAGGAAAACCGTGTGCCTGTAGTCCAACGTAGTGTTGATAGCTATACCATGTGGAAGTGAAACGTACCAGATGTTAGCGCGCTGCCAGTAGGTACGTCCAGTCCAATGGAGAGGGTCACCAGCCGACCCATAATTTGAGGGAGGGAACATAACTGTGCAGATGTGTCCATAACAAAATACACGAGGAGAAATGTAGATATAGGCAGTGACCGTATGTCTGAATCCTATCCCACAAGCCATGTAATAGTCACATACAAAAGGTATGTCCGTATTTCACATACCAAATGTGATAGGAAATGGCATACGCATGTAAAGGAGCATATAAATGAGCCATAACAACACGGACACATGTAGGCCGAAAGGAACAGTATGATCCGTACCGTCAACCAAGATTACCACCTGTCCCACTTTGAGAGCGACAGTCCCTCTGTGGGCAGATGTGTCCTGACACAAACATGTAAAACTGGCAAATGTCCAGAGCATATAGGACATAATTCCTCCATAGATGTCATGCAATAGTTGCATTAAACATATTTCACTGGACGTATAATACATAAATGTCATAACAAACAGAATAATATACCGAAATTCTACAAGAATAAGCTTAGATATAGGCAAGAATTGTAAGTTCTATCTGCCGAACTGACCGTGGGTATGTGTCGGCCTGTAAAATATGCTGTGTTCACCGCAACTGTCACAGTAGGGTTGCCACCCTTACAAATGGCCACAGTGAGACATGTTTGGTACAGACATCAGACTGTACAGGCCAACACATACCCACGGCAAGTACAAAGGACAGAACATAACTGTTTTGCCTACAGAAAAACGTATTCCTGTAGCATTTTAGTTGCTTATTCTGTTTCTCATAAGTCAGGTATTTCAGATACAGAATTAACTGTTTAATGCAACTATCACATAAAATATAAGAAATTTGTTTGTCCTAAAATCTCAGGACATTTCCCATGTTGACAATTACATGTCAGGACACAACTGCCCAAAGAGGGACTGTCCCTCGCAAAGTGGGACAGGTGGTAACCCTATATCACACTGTGGCCAGTTGAAAAGGTGGAAACACAACCATTGATTGTGGGGAGACAATGTCCACAACAGTCGGACATGTGTAAGGAATAGCTTGGACATAGGAAAAGGTGCCATCCTACCAATGAGTAGAACAGGCTGGCAAAATCTGGAAGGCAGCTGTATAATCCGAACGTGTATGTGACACAGTCAAATGGGTAGTACCTGGATACACCAACCAAGTAATGAAAGTGAAGTAAGGGCGTGTACCTATGTGCGTGAGGTATAGCATGTGGAAAGCAAACATGGCAGGGTAGTCCACACAACCATAAAGGTACCCGACACATGTAGGGTAGTCAATGTGTAACTCTGGCCATGTCATGGGCCAGCAACCAAAGTAGTGCTCTATGGCGTGTGAGTAATTCGTGTGTGAAGGGTGTGTGTTTAATGGTAAATTCCTCAAAGGCGATACTTGTGTTGTATGCAGAAAAGGTGAACCGGAGGTGTATGAGGGGGCAGCGGGTGAAGTGGAAAGAAACACAACCTCATGTAGAAACAGCTGCAAGACAAGCAGACAGGCCATAGTGTAGCACAATCCCACAAACATATGAATATGGAAATATACGAGGCAAATGTATAGATACGGCACCGTCACATACCCACAGATGGGTCCTGATGGAACTGGCCATAACAAACACAACACACCTGGATGCATAATAGCCTACCCAGCATACCCTCCACAACACACAACCTGCCACCATACCAGAACGTCCACCAAATCCAGCCATACTTGGTCCACTGGTTTGTTGCAGAAACAGCTACACACAGTGACCCCTACGCATATGTAGTAGGTATTGTCACCCTAGGCAGTGTCAGGATTGCAAACCATGTATCCTCTGCAGGCAAAAGCCCCCTGCACTTTTTCATGAAGCCACAAAAATCTTCATTATCTAACTTGTTTTGGTCTTGACAAATTTTTGGGATATCCCTCACAGGATGACCAACTTGTGTAAATAGTAGAATGGGTATGACGACATGATGTCCAATCCAGTAGATATGACACAAATCAGAACATGCAGTAGAGGTCCATGACACTGTCCAGCCCTAAGTGGGCATGCATAACCTACCACCCAGAATAAAATACCTTCCCGTGACGCACGTGTCCAGACACAAATAGGAGGGAGAATATAATGCACACATTTGCAAAGTGGAAAACGGCATGAGGGCAAGGAAGACATTACATAAACAGGTCAACCCTGATCAAGTGTGAGGGACACTGACTGTGTGCAGTCGTGACTGACCATACCTGTCAACCTGTGTGAGCAAGATATCTGGACAGAGCCGTGAATATGTGAGACAAAGGTCTAAAATCAGGGACAGTCTGTAACCATATCTCTTAGAAACATAGAATTTGATAGAAAAACAGTTTGCACATTGGCATTAATGTCTGGAGTATGAAGTCTTAAACCCAATTGTCTGTCAGTACACTCCGACTGCAGTCTTTAATGCTGAGCTACTGCTGTGCCAGAACACAACAGAGTATTACAGAGGTCCGTGCCATACCACTCAACATTCCGGATATTCACAGAATGACTAGGGTCACCACCTGTCCCACTTTGCGAGTAACAATCCCTCTGTAGGCAGTTGTGTCCTGTGAAAAAAATCAAGACCTAGCAAATGTCCTGAGAGTTTATTCCTTAATTTACTTTAATAGTCGCATAAAACGGTTATTTTATATATGAATCCTCTATGTTATGTGAAGTAGCATAAGCAATTCAAATGTTACTAGAATAAGCTATTATATGTACAACAAAGGTTAAAGTTCAGTACTATGCACAGCTGTAGGTATGTTTTGTCCTGGAAAATCTGACATCTCTACAGAACATGTCCCACTTTGGGCAGTTGAAAAGGTGGCAACCCTAAGAATGACCACAGGTTCGCCCCATAGTGTTGGTGTGTGCCTCCGACAATCTGCACCAGTGTGGTAAATAGCTGAGGATTGACGTCACTAAATAATAAGAAATATCCTGAGTATAAGACTCCACAACCTGCAGAAAAGTCATGTTACTGCAAAACCTAGCATTCTATCAACGTTCTAAGCTTGTAAGAGCAATCTTTAAAATGTGTCCCTAATTGTCCCCCCATCGTGTAGGTTTTGCACATGTTCAGTGCTCTAAGAGGTTGAGAGGTATGGTCCGTACATATTTACAGGAACAGCCCTTCACACTTGTGTAATGTACAACTGCATACCTGTAGTCACTTCATGTCCAAAAATAAAGTAATAGTCAAATGTGAATGGGAACACCCCTCACCATGGAGTATGGACTGTAACAACCCCACCCATAATATGTAATGCCAACAGAATAAGCTGCTGCCAGGTGCCCAAAAACCTGTGTCTATAAACACAGGTAAAACTTCAAAATAGGGAGATAATCCCTGTCCATATGCTTCATCTGACATTTGACCTCGGCCAGGGAAGTTCCGTTCACCAGGTGGACAAGCCTAAACCCAGATCACTACAGGAACACCCTGAGAATCAAAGACCTGTATGTGGTTGGAATATATGCCTTGGTGTTCTGCATATCCTCGGAGTGATTAACAATGCAGCCGGAGTCCACAGCAGTAGGCAATATGGAATGTGTAATATGTAGTACCGCCTTTTTCCCAGTAGGAGAATGGATGCCTGTGTCGTAGGTGAAACGGTGAGGTGTATGTTGATGTAGCTAAGTACTATGGGTATGCATATCAATGAGGGAGAACACCAATAGAATAGTGGTTCCGGTATCCGGCCAACGTGAATGCAGTCCCGGTTGACCTACGACCACTGCACATATAACTTGAAAGTGTAATGAAAGCGTTCATGCAGTACACACATTTAAATATGTAAAGGTGAACGTGTGTTTCGCAGTAGTCCGTAAACTGGAATAAAGATATGTAACTGTTACGGTCAGAATTATGAAAGTTCACGGAAGCACAATTATCTATGAAGCATATGTAACCCACAATAAGGATATGCAAGTGCGCCTGCACGTGTGTAATCCGCTCACAGAATAGAAAATGAATGGTGTTTTCCCCACGTTCTATGTACATGGCTCATACCTGTTAAACTCGTAAAGTACGAAACCGGACAAAGCCATGACAACAACTGGTACAAATAGGGACAATCCCCAGATATTGCCCTAACAAACATAGAAAGTGGATAGAATAACAGGTGTGTCACTAGCATGGATTCTCTGAAGGGTATGAAGTTGTAACCTGTAATGCTTGTCATTATTTACCAACATCAGTCTTTAATGATATGCCACTAACTTGCTAGATAGACACAAGGTTATGAAAAACGGACCAAAGATAAGAGGCAAACAGCTGTACATGCAGCGGAAATCTGTACAGTTGAAAGGTATGATATGGAGATATATATACACATATATCCACAGACATAATCCAAAGCAAATTACGAGATGAGGAATGTACAGACATATGTATATATACATATATATATCTATACACACATGATACATGAATAAATATATACACAACAAACATATGTCCATAAATAGGTCACGGTATAGCTAATATGGATAGACAGACAGACATGCATGAAAGGAGAATACACCAATGGTTTCCAAACCATTGCCCGGAAAGTACCAGTGTGACAGGGCCTGCAAGTTCTACACGTTAAACATGAATCATGGAGAGATAGTATAGGTAAGCCATATTTTTCAATGAGAGAGGTGGTGATATAAGGAACCATACAGAGACCTCTGAAACTAGGTGGATTATCAGATTAAGAGCTAATAAAGGAAATGTGAATGGGATAACCACCAAGTTGTTTAGGAAGAAATGCCATAGAAATACTTTACTCCATAGAAGCAGTATGCATCCAGGACATATCTTTAAGAATGTAGTAAAAGGGCAAACCCTTAGGACTTCAAGGCTAACAGCCAGGGATGATGCATTTAAGGAAGAACTAACTAGTCTGAAATGCAGATTTAATGAAAGGGGTTACACTGATAGTATGACCTCAGGTATCCTGGATGCATCTACTTCATGGAGAGATAATATAGGTAAGCCATATTTTTCAATGCCCAATAATAATAGAACAGGTTATGTTCAACATAAAAATGAATCTGTTAGATTCTCTACTTATTTTACCAGTGATGTGAATATAGTAACCAATATGATAAAAAAGAACTGGAATATATTAACACAGAATCCAGAAATCAAACAAGTTGTAGGGGAAAATCCAAGTTTTATATTTAAGAACAGGAAATCTTTGAAAAGGATGTTATGCTATCCACATCATAATAAGGGACAAGATATGCAAGAGTAAAAGGGATGGTTCCTTGTGGTAGATGCAATCAATGCATATACATAAATCATAAGAATGTATTTACACATCCAGACACTAAGCGAATATATGATTTTAGTGTAGCAGCCAACTGTAACACAGACCATGTGGTCTACTTGACTGTGTCAGAAATGTTCTGCATTTTATGTGGGCAAGACTGACAGACGGCTAAGATTTAGAATCAGGGAACACTTATTAAATATTTGGAATGGTGTTGCCACTAATGCGTTAGCCAAACATGTGTCCTCTGAAGGCAATGACCATAATTTTATGTTCCCAGTTATTGAGAGAATAATTCCTAATGAGAGAGGTGGTGATATAAGGAACCATACAGAGACCTCTGAAACTAGGTGGATTATCAGATTAAGAGCTAATAAAGGAAAGGGCCTTGATAGAATACCCTTGAAACCAGTTTTGAAGAATAGGAGGTTGTTCAAATGAAATTAAATTATTTTAATGAAAGACAGATAAACATATTAAATATATATTTTAATAATTTTTAACTAATGCATTTTATGTTACAATATTTATTACGTATCTATATTTGAAATTTTTCCAGTATGACTTTGTACATATTGAAGAATGACTGGTTTTACTTTAAGTGCTAATTACTTCAAGTATTAATTGGTTTGATTTGATTGGTTTGAATATTGTTTAAATATAGTTGAGTAGGAAGTGTTTGTTTGAAGGTCTGAAGAAGTGATGTGTATCATGAAAGCGCTTACCTGAGTGAATACATTTACCTTGGATTTTACCTACCTTTTATTTATCCTTGAACTGTGTTTAAACTAGGACATTCTGTGCCTTGGTTGCTTCACAATTTCTTTGTGGATTTTTATGAATATAGTTGTCCTTTGCAGGACCCCAAAAATTGATCCTGTACGAAGTGCGAACCGTCATTGATGCAAAAGAAGTCACACCTGCAACTACGATATAGGTGTACATGCAACAGTAGCAGGTGCAAGGGTAATAACACATGGGTCGATTGAATGAATGATGTATGAGCTGATATCTGCAGAGTGGGGAGTGCTCAGAAGTGTCCTCACACTTTATTATCACTCACATTAAACATGTCTAATGGGTACTGTGGAGGTGTGTCAGGTATGGGAATCATGGGTATGCAGAATTGGGCCAAGGTGTTGGTTGGCACAGATCTATTAGGTACGCCCCATGGGAGTGATCAGTATACCTATGTGGGTATAGCACACGCCTACATTCTCCAAAAAGGTGCAACCCATCTACTGGATATTGTGTAAACCATTGGGGGAAGACGTAGGGACCTATATCAGTGTCATGTAGGCGATTATCATGGATGGACACGCGTACAACAAAGATGGTAACCATACCTGCCAGAATGTCAGAATAAGACAGCTGGACTAAGGCATAGTACACGACAGACAAATAAGGACTATGTTAAATATACCTCAGACAAAGTCAGACCATTGATAGAATAATTGCGTAGTCAGGAATACGAATGTTATGAGAGTTAGTAATCATGAAATAGAAATGTCAGTCATGATTACCTAACCGCACAGTCCGTCATGGCTTGCCAGCAATCTACTAGAAAGGCACATTATCATGACAAATGTAACAGAATCATAGGTCAAACCCCAGGGCCTATACCCATAATGTGTACAGGTGAGAGGTATGAAGGTAACCCGTCCTAATGAAATGTACAGAACTAGTGATACTAGGTGGACAGGTGAGAAGAACGACGTCAGGACAAATTACAAAACATGTACAAGTCATAAGCATGTTTGTCCACAAATGTGAATTACAATGTATGGCCTGTGAAAGTCAATGTGGAAGGTTAACAGACTCAAAGACATGTGTCCCTCAGGGTGTCATTCAGTGTCACCAATACAGTGTCCAGTCCCCCATACTCGTATGTGAGCTCTGCCACTGACGGAAAGCGCAAATACCGGTGTACACATAAGGTACATGATGGAATAATTAGTGTGGATAAGCACCTGTTGGCCTGTGTGAGGAATATAACCCAGTGGGTGGGTGTGTCCTGCAATAGGAATGTAATGGTAACTGGCCTGTGATGGTGCCATGTATTGTGTGGTATTGGCGTAAGGAAATTGATGTCCAGTATCAGAAACATACCTCGCAACTGTACGAATGTGCAGATGTATGCCTCATATGTGTGGTGTGTTCCTCTCACAATCTGTACCTGTCTGCCAAATACCTGAGAACTGACATCATTAAATAATGATATGCATATGTATTTAAGACCCCAAATCCCTTAGAAAGGTCATACTAATGCAAAAACTATAATACTGTCAACTATCTACGTTTGTAAGAGCAATATGTAGAATCTGCCCCTATCTGTCCCCCCATCATGTTAGGCTTTGTACAGATGTTTTGCACTAGGAGGTTGATGGGTATGATCAGAAACAGATACATGTCTGAGGAAACAGCATTATCGACTGCAAGGCTGCAGAAGGAAGTTCATCCGCAGGTATGTGCTAACATGTCAAATGACACAGCAGTCTACAGGAAGTACCTATAGGGTGTCACCTTTACCAATGATGACAGTGGGACATACCCACAGCCATGCATACACCGCAAATAGACATAGCACACAGCAAAGCCTAGGCCATGATACACGAAGCCTCCGGCGTGTATGGATTGAGTGAGAGTACAGCAAGGAAAGATGACTGCCAGGCTATTCAGCAAACACCTGCAGGGGCGTGCAAGACCGCCCGTAACACGAACATTGCACGGACAATGTTGGGATTTGCAACATACCCCATTTGTATGTGTAAGCTATGCAAATGATGTAATTTAAATTACGCGATACTTGAAACAGTAAGCTGTCCGTGCAAGAGCAAAGTTATGTGCAGAAATGTACCCGGATGTTATGCGACTAACGTTTTGCATGTTGCTAAACGGAGCAATGACAGCTGCAAATACAGTATGAATACAGTTGAAGAAGCATGCCAATGTCCAAGTCCAAGGCCAGTGGCGGCTTTGTCCATTGGATATCAATGAACCAGTAGTTGTCCTCCCCCGATCCCTGGTGTGGAGGCGTAGCGCAGCGCCACGAGAATGTGCTGCGCTTCAAAACAAGACATATAGATAATATACATACAAAATGTCGGTTTAGTTAGATGTTAGTACGCCATGCAGATGAATGGCAAGCTGGAGACAACATGGCTACTGCGTACTGGTACTTATGTGTGGAAGCGCTCTGTCAGAGATGTAACAAAGCATTTGTAGGCAATGTGAGGCAAGTGAGGCTGAGGATAGTGAATCACAACATATCATGCCATATGGGCCAAGCCTCAGTGTAGTGTAGGTTAAGGGGACTATTAGAGTAGAAGATAGGTGACAACATGAGTGTGTATGTACAAAACACTAACCTCACCGGAGCAGTGTCACATGTGTGCTGTCAGTACTCATTGGAAGAGGCGTGTCATGAGATATCCTAGGGAACGTCAGGAGACTGATGGCATACACCATGGATACCACCGATGTGACCTGCAAACCTGCCCACAGTGTGTCTGTGCCCGTGCGCGCCAGTAAGCCCGAGTAAGCATGTGTGCGTGCGTGTTAGCCCGTGTACGCTTGTGGAAGAACAAGTAAGCTAGTGTACGAATGGTGAAGCCTGTGTAATGTCGTGTATGCGTTTGTAAGCATGTATACATGTGTACTACACACATCACACATGTACTGCACACACAGACACACATGCTGCCAATACTACACACATCAGTGAAATGGCACATGGATGGAGACTACATCATCAGAAGTAACAGTGCTGTAAACTATGCTACAGTGATGGTCATAGCTGCAATGCATCATGCCTGCTGAAGTACACCTGGAAGTAACACACAGTGTTAACAGCATGCTAACATCAATACAGTGGAATAAAGCCACCATGTGCAGCAGCACCAGGTTAGTCAGATCCTGCATCAATGTTACACATCACAGGTGGTGGCACAGGTGACATCATATGCACAGGGTGTGGTGTTAACATGTCCAGTGCTGTCATAGAGCCATCCAATGTACACGTAGGTGTGTGTGTGTGAGGGACAATGGTTATTGCATGGCCCAATAGTGGTGCAATGGGTGTGTGTATGTAATAGCCGTAGCTGTTTGTGGTAAGTGTGTGTGTCTGCATATACACAAGTACAGCATGTGTCAGCCATATACAGGAGGTTGTGGGACAATCACAGACCGTACCTGCCAGGCTGTAGAGATCCCCATTACTGGCCATGGACACCCCTCCATGCATCCAACACAACCCAGTCCTGCACCTGTCAATGTCCACACATACAGTCCTGGGATCTGTACCACAACCTGTAGATAAACGTGCGTCTGTAATGTTAACCTGAGGTGCATAGAATTGACAGTTACTACAGACGGATATGAGCCATACACACACTCCAATGTAATAACCACTGCTGACTGTTGCCGAGATCTGCATACGACCAGTCAAAGGTGCTGCACTAACATTGTTTCCAATGCCCATGTAATACCCAGCAACACAATAACCGGTCACTACACATGTATAACCCACGATCACTACAGCACACACTATGTGCACTATCACAGAGCCTTAGCAGATGTACATACATCCAAGTGCTCACGTACAGACAATGCAGCAGAGTCAAGAGTGATAATCCCAACATACATATCTATATACAATATACATTATATATTTTATATATATGTATGTATGTGTGTGTGTGTATATATATATATATATATATATATATATATATATATATATATATATATTTATAGATACATACACACACACACACACACACACACGTGGCAGGGTTGGGAGCAGAACATAAATGTAAGCACTGTACCACACAACAGCATTACGCAGTTACAAAATGCGCTACCGTGATCAGTGGATCACATGATTCACACAGGCACACGTCTGGCCTGCAGACAGCAGCATCAAAGGCAAAGACGTCACATGGATGTTATGGAGAGTGAATACTGTAAAAGCAATGTACTGTTGTCATGCAGCTGGAAAGACACGCACACACACACTTGGCAGGGCTGGGAGTCGAACATACACCTAACTACCCTAACACACTACAGCATGACACATTTACAGAACATGCTACCGAGATTACTAAGCACAGCAGTCCCAGAGGCAGACATCTAGGTGTGTGTCATCATCCGCAAAGGCAAAGACGTCAGTAGGAACTGCTGTGGTGTGCGGCGTCTAAAAGCAAGACTGCGTCCCCATGCGGACGGGAGCATGCGCGCAAACACACACACACACACACACCTGGCAGGGCTGGGAGTCGAACCTACACCTAACTACCCTAACACACTACAGCATGACGCATTTACAGAATGCGCTACTGAGATTACTAAGCACAGCAGTCCCAGAGGCAGACATCTAGGTGCGTGTCATCATCCGCAAAGGCAAAGACGTCGGTAGGAAACTGCTGTGATGTGCGGCATCTAAAAGCAAGACTGCGTCCCTAGGCGGACGGGAGCATGCGCGTAAACACATGCACACACTTGGCAGGGCTGGGAGTCAAACATACACCTAACTACCCTAGCACACTACAGCATGACGCATTTACAAAACGCGCTACCGAGATTACTAAGCACAGCAGTCCCAGAGGCAGACATCTAGGTGTGTGTCATCATCCGCAAAGGCAAAGACGTCGGTAGGAAACTACTGTGGTGTGCGGCGTCTAAAAGCAAGATCATGTGACTAGGCGGACGGGAGCATGCACGCAAACACACACACACACACACTTGGCAGGGCTGGGAGTTGAACCTACACCTAACTACCCTAACACACTACAACATGACGCATTTACAGAACGTGCTACCGAGATTACTAAGCACAGCAGTCCCAGAGGCAGACATCTAGGTGCGTGTCATCATCTGCAAAGATAAAGACATCAGTAGGAAACTGCTGTGGTGTGCGGCATCTAAAAGCAAGACTGCATCCCCAGGCGGACGGGAGCATGCACGCACACACACACACACACACACACACACACACACACTTGGCAGGGCTGGGAGTCGAACATACACCTAACTACCCTAACACACTACAGCATGACACATTTACAGAACGTGCTACCGAGATTACTACGCACAGCAGTCCCAGAGGCAGACATCTAGGTGCGTGTCATCATCCGCAAAGGCAAAGACGTCAGTAGGAAACTGCTGTGGTGTGCGGCGTCTAAAAGCAAGACTGCGTCCCCAGGTGGACGGGAGCATGCACGCAAACACACTCACACACACACACACACACACACACACACACTTGGCAGGGCAGGGAGTCGAACATACACCTAACTACCCTAACACACTACAGCATGACGCATTTACAGAACGCGCTACCAAGATTACTAAGCACAGCAGTCCCAGAGGCAGACATCTAGACATGTGTCATCATCCACACTGACAAGGACGCCACACACACGCACACGCACACACACATACACACACACACTTGGCAGGGCTGGGAGTCGAACATACACCTAACTACCCTAACACACTACAGCATGACGCATTTACAGAATGCACTACCAAGATTACTAAGCACAGCAGTCCCAGAGGCAGACATCTAGGCATGTGTCATCATCCACACTGACAAGGACGCCGACAGGGATTGTATAGAGAGTGATCAGTCTAAAAGCATACAGACATATTACTGTCCCACGGTACACGTAGACAAACACACAGCATTGGTGTGATCGTGGCAACGTAAGATGTACGGTGCACCACGACAACATGACATAGTCACAGGCCGCCCAATAGACAGTACACCCTTCAAGATAGTCGACCAGTGTGTACTCTGTAGGCATCCATTGTGACGTTAAAAATGGACATCTGTTGGCTGGATGACCACCATGGCTATACAGGATGTCAACGGCAATGCACAGAAGGACATCACTGACACAAGGTGTCACTGTGCATGGCCACATGCTTAGTAATACATATCCGTTTGGGCTGTACTGTGTGTCAATCTACACAATGGCATACTGGGCTTGCTCACACACTTAGCAGTTGCAAAGGGCCATCTTGCATACGGATGGAGTCTCAACTTGCAAGGGTTCAATTAGGACTGTCATGTGTGTCCATCTACACAACAGCGTACTGGGCATGCTCACACATTTAACATTTGCAAAGGGCCGTCTTGCATGCGGACAGCATCTCGTCTCGCAAGGGCTCAGTTGGGACTGTCATGTGTGTCCATCTACACAACAGCATACTGGGCATGCTCACACACTTAGCATTTGCAAAGGGCCGTCTTGCATGTGGACGGAGTCTCAACTCGCAAGGGCTCAGTTGGGACTGTCATGTCTGTCCATCTACACAACAGCATACTGGGCATGCTCACACATTTAGCATTTGCAAAGGGCCGTCTTGCATGCAGATGGAGTCTAGACATGGAAGAGCACAGTAAGGCATAACTGTCCCCACGCACAGAGTGGTCACACACATGCAGTGACCAGCACATGCTCAGCAGCCATCACAGCTGTCACAGGTGCAGATCCCAGATGTACACACTGCAGTCTACACTGTAGCCCCCGAGACATCACCATGTCGTTGCTGCAGCAGTACACAGCCATACATTACCACAACACCGTGTGACACATGACCAGTGGACTGTACAGAGGTCCACAGCAACTGTGTAGGTTACACATGTACTGAGAGGGTTCCAACAGGTGTTATGCATTGCAAGTATACCACTATACATGACCAGGTCAGCTCAAGACATACTAGGGGCCCCGGGTGGTACACAGCTGTGACACATGAGTGTTGCTGTACACCAATGAACACGCATGTTTGGATATGTCAAACATGTGATTATAGTGAATGTGTGCATGGACCACACACAACACATATGTACATAGCTAATCCTTTGCTGTCC
The DNA here is from genome assembly GCF_019279795.1 of Protopterus annectens. Classification (NCBI taxonomy): domain Eukaryota; kingdom Metazoa; phylum Chordata; order Ceratodontiformes; family Protopteridae; genus Protopterus; species Protopterus annectens. Next base: position 112,948,881 of record NC_056726.1, on the reverse strand, counting down.
CCTGTGCAGAACAGTGGCCTAAGCAATCATACGCATGCAAAGCCTTTGCTGTCCCCTGTGCAGAACAGTGGCCTAAGCAATCGTACGCACGCAAATGGAAGGTGGGTCCATGTCTGCTCACAGTACAGGAGGTAGCAATGTCGGAGGACACATTCCTCTGTAGTAGTCGCCCATGACACCCGTGACATCATACCACAGTCCATGTGTCATGTATGTCAACACACATGTCCACCAATAGCAATGCATACAAACATGGCTAAAGGAGACACATGTAGGACCCAACAAACATGTACAATCTGTACTGTGCATGCAGCAACCATGCATGTGCAGTGGCCGATGTCCGTACCACAGCTGTGCCCAAGTACAACATGCAGTCGAAATGCAGCCCCATCATTGACACCTGTATATGGTGACATACAGACAGTACAGTTGGTTGTACATCCAGTATGGAGGGATCTGTGTACATAACTTGGTGATCCACCTGTGTAGATGTATGTGTGCCAGGGATGGCTCACAGGTGTGTCACATGCCACCCTACCATGCCATGTGCAAACAGTACGCTATGTCACTGTTACTTGATGGTGATGACTTAATGCATACACAGCAGTCAGGTGTAACCAACTGTATGTCACGTAACACCTGTATCACTGACATCCACCCGTGTGCACAGCCACACAATTGCCAGACATAGCGTTGATACACATACTGTGGACAGTACCGCTGCATGTCTATCAAACAGATCATCTTATGGCAGGTGTATCATTCCCAGCACCGTCATGTGTGTCCGCTTGTGTGACCACACATGCCACATATGGTGGGGACTACATCCCAGATGTAACACATCCCTGTACACCATTGTACAGATCTGTACATACTGCAGTGTGGAAAGCATGAGGTCGGCAGTTGTGGTGCATCACACACATCGGCTATCCGTACACACATAGCTGGTCACCACAGTGTGTCTGTGTATGTATGGCTGTCTGGTGCATGGTGTGAGGGTGTATGCTACCATACTGTAGAAACAGGATCACTAACCCCTCATGGTGATGCAGTCTACTACGCTGTTGATGCCATCGGTCCCAGCCATACTGGCTACCTGTGCATGTCCCTTCTCTGTGCCACGTCGTGTGGGTGCAAAGTACTGCGAGGGTGATGGCAACATAGGCACGGGTCCACACATGAACACTATGGGGTGTGTTATAGTGCTGTAGACCCCGTGAATGTGGCCATGTACCTGTACTGTGACAGGGTATTACTGCTACACAGTGTGGCCTCATGCTATCAGGTGGCCTCTAACATCATCATTGGCCTGACTGCTGTGTACAACCCATGCACCATGTCAACATACCTGTAATGTTTACCGGTATGTATGTCACATCTCTGTCCACTGTAGCCTGTTCAACTGACCACATGCTTCAGGTGCAGTACATGTGTGGACATCTGTGTCATGTCCAACTGTCCAACAGTCGGGTTGAGGGTGCGTTTAGCATGCTGATATTGCCATACTTGCCTGTGAGTACTCCACAGTTACACATGGGGGACTGCAAACACTGCTACCTGTAGGCACATGCCAGTACACCATAGGAGGGAACCAGGGCATTACCAACATGCTGTTACTGTTGTAACCGAGACACATACTGTGAACATATCACAATGCATGCTGCACCTGGACTACATGGTATGACTGGTGCATGTTGACATTACACCACTGATGTCACATACACATCTCTCAGTATTCACACATGACCAATACAACATACACATCCCGCGATATGCATACACAAGTAATGTTAGATACACCTCTCTAGTCTGTTCACCCTGTGCATCAGACCATATGAGCATAACCCTGCACCAATGGTGTGGATGACAGGGATGTGGCACAGGCTTCATCATATGCACAGGGTGATACTGTTTGCCAGGGGCATAGGCTGCACCAATGGATGACATCATGTGTGCGGGTAAGGGCCAGTGATTTGAATGGACATGTCTGTTCCATATGTATGTGGGTGTTGTGGAGCCCTACAGTTGTGTTCGCTGTGTGCGTGTATGTGTGCACACAGTTCTGTCATTTGTGAGGCCTACACAAGGGTATTATGGACAGCTCCAGAATGTACAGACCAGGTTGTACAGCTCACTTTGACCGGACACAGCCATGTGTCCTGTGCCTGCCAGGGGTTGCACAGGCACTACCAGGCAGAGGTACAGAATGGCTACTGTCCAACACATGGCCACTGGAACCATGTCCCCACTGGGAACGTCCAGGGCCACATCCATGTGGCCTGCTGTGACCTGGTGTGGATATCACAGCACCAGCTGCACTGCTACTGCTACCGGCACTATGGGAGCAGCCATGTGAGGTGGCACGCATGCATTGACTTGCACTAGGTGGTGTAGCTGGCCTACGTCCAAATGTCCTATGCCTCACCCCTACCAGATGTTCCAGCACAGACAGCTCACACTCACGGATTGCCATACCACAGTCGAGGATTCTGACCATGCCACCCAATCGCCTGTCCAGAACATCAGCAAGCTGCTGTTGAGCACCTGCCAATGCCTGGATGTTGTTGTTTAGGGTACTGATAGCAACCCTCTGCAGCCTCTGCCTTTCTCTGTTCTGCCGTTCGGCACGTGCCTGTGCCCCCATTACAGTCTGGAACATGCGTCTGGTGATCCCAGCTGCTGCGCTATGTACTGCAGGTACATGTCTGCCAGAGGTCCTCCTACAGGCAGCATCAGCCACATGCCTGTGTGGCACTTCTGCAGTCAATATACTGCCACCATGGTGTGGAGACACACCTTCTGTAACCACCACATGTTCCTGTTCAACACTAACAAATGATGACTGTCCTTCCTCTATGGCCACTGTAGATGCGGTATGTGTTGGCAGCTGAACTGTGTTCAGGGAAGAGGGGGACATAGCTGGGATGGCAACCGTTGGCACAGATTCTGCCCCTGACATCCCTGCCTGTACCTCGTGCATATGTTCATCACTGCTAGCATCTGTGGGGACACTATCAGATGGACCACAGGAGGGTAACGCACCTACATCACCCGTGAATGCAAAGAAATACTCTACATTACAATAGACACACCGAAACACACACACACTGACATACACATACACACACCAACACACACACTGACACACCATGCATGTGAGATGACAGATGGCATGCAGCATGCTTGTGATACAGCTGACAGCATGCAGCTCAGACATCAATAGTGTTTGTAAGCATACCCCCTGGAATGCACACTACAGCAGGCAGGTGTCATATCATTACCCATGCAATTCACATGATCATGGTAGTATGCATGCATCCCCGTGATACACCATGTGGACCAGAACAGGATAACAGTACACATGGCTGACATGACCTTGACATGTAATCTGCTGACATGTTCATTAACATGCATGCATACCTGACACAATGGTGTTGTGACACATGTGCAGCATTGTACTGGGAATCACATTGCGGTGTTGTCCATATGCCCTACAGATAGAATGCATGTTGAGCAAATGTGCATGGGCATGGTAGGGGACTGGGCCATCTACATTGCTGTACAGTGTGATGTACAGACACTATGCCATTGCATATCCAGAACTGCATGCATACCCATGACATACCTGTGGATTGTGACCTATGATGCTGAGGTGTATACAGACCCAACCATGCCGTGTCCAGTGTCAGGTCACTGGAGGACATACAGATGACACCCCTGCACGATGACTACAGAGTGTTAGCTGCCTGGCAACCATGTCCACACATAGCAGACCTGTCACGTCACCATTTCACACATGACATTGATGTACCACGCACACATGGTGCACAGCTAACAGTGATGTCCTACGGCAGGGGGGGAAGGTACTGTTTCTGTGGCCTGGTGTCACTGTCAGTGGAATCTGTGAAGGTGACTACCATCATGCTATGACACAGACAGCATGTTCAACACATCTTATGAGGTACATGTCACTGACACCTCCGCTAGCTGTGCACAAGCAGTTATGATGTGCAGCGTACCTCATCACCTGTACAATCGGTCTAGTACAGCTGTACTTGGACCATGTGTGGACAAAGTGGGACAGGGTGTATCCACATCCTGTCTTCTGTGTGGCTACATGTCTCTGGCCATCCCCCATGGCCATGTTTGCATGTGTTGGTCATGTATGTGATGGCCATCTATCACACATGTCTGTGTTGTCCCATATGACATACACCCATAGATGTTGGTTATGTCACCATCCACAGGGCTATGCAGACAACAGGTGTATGTGGGGTATGGGTTATGGGGAATTGTGACAATATTGCAACAAAAACGCTACGTGTCTCGGACATGTTGGATGGAACATCACCATGTTTGAAACCTTTGCAGGGGCATATAACACAATGGTGATGCCTGTGGTCTGCCCATATCACAGCTCACTGCGCAGTACTGGTTTGTGTACCACACATTCTGTCCCACTGTATAGTACATATGCCTCCATTGTAGAACACCTCCACCATTGTATGCACAGCTGGACACACATGTAGCAATGACAAATACTGTAGTTTCATGTCTGTGTATCATTTCAGTTGTATATATTGCACATCGGTGGCCTGTGTGGATAATGGGTGATGCAACCTGTATATCCATGTATTAACTGGCCACATGGCGAATAGATCTATGCTTTGACATGCCTAATACTGATGATACTCACCTGCAACGGACTCTTGTCTGTGCGGCACACCAGAGGTACCTGTATAGGGTGACACAGCAGTATGAACATTATCTATGACTGTATGACAGCCACAGGGTGCACAGTGCAGTTTAACACATTTGCCTGTACGATAGCATATAGTCAGCACATGTGTGCACACCATACCTCTCAACCTCTTAGAACAATAAATGTGGACAACGCCTACTATGATGGGGGACATATAGGGACAACTGTGACATATTGCTCTTACTAACCCGGATATTTGATAGACCAATAGGTTTGCATGCACATGGGTTTGCAACGGAATGTGCAGTTGTAAACACAACTGTATGTCATCATTTAATTACTCCATTCCTCAGCTATTTGCCAGAAAGGGACAGATATTAAGGGGAACACACCGACAATATGAGGCAGACATCTGGACATCATGCAATTACCTGTACAGTTTGGAGGTATGGTGCATACACAGGGTAGCATAAAGTATGTGTGTCCACATTCCTTGCATATGTTACATTACATGATGTACACTGACACATGCACATACGTGGGATATACTGGCCATATGTTCAGTACTGACTTACCAGGCAACTCCAGGTTCATTGTTTGGGAGACACCCACCTCCACGATGGCAGCTACTGTTTGTGGGGGCTGTTCCGAGGGTGTTCCCAGACTGGCCAGTAGCTCCTCCATGTGTGTGTGAGTGGAAGCTGGGTTGGTGGCCCACCACCCGTACCACCTTGTTCTCTGGCGATTGCAGTGGCATGCTGTTTTGCATGACGTATGAGGTCCATGCAGTGTCTGCGCACCTGCTGGTAGGTGCGGTTGTGACCGCCCACTTTGTTGACCCTCCTGCGAAGATCCTGCCACAGGTCATCCCGCTGCTGTGCATGCTGTGGCACGTGGCTGAATAATGCCTCGTAGTTCTCATGGAGGTACGGTATTATGACATCATCCTCCTGTCGGCTATATGCTGGTAGGCGTGTACGCGGCATTATCTGTAAGACATGATGAAGGTGACAGGTCACATTTACAGACATGTACAGTGATACTGCTGCACATACATTCTAGTACATTCGCACAGTTATCTTTGCAAATCAACATGACACTAACACGACTGACATGTATGTGTCCCACACATGTAACACCCATTATGTATTAGATATCATCCCCATATATGTGTGTCACCTCATTAGTGCTCCTACTGCATGTGACGTCAGTCTCCATGTGGACATGTCTGTTTGCATGCACTGGTGTTCTTACCTATCTACCCATGCCCGATGTATCCATGGTAATGCTGTTGACCTAGATGCTGTGGATATGTCACATATCAACACAGACACAGCCTTACTGGACTTGGGCAATGACAATGCACCAAGTACGCATGGAATCCTGTACATGCATCTGTTTTTCCATAGACATCTACAATGCACAGCTGTTCAACATCCTGCCACGGATCACCTGTGTTGCACATGTGATAGACATGGGACAGTGGCTAGTCGGACATCATTCGCAGGTAAGGTTATCGGCTATAGCATGTACGGGCTGGGTTTCCTAGCTGTATCCGACACCCATTACGCCACCACAAGGGGCATCAGTGACACATTACTGATCCAGATAGATGATACTACATCTACCATACGGCCATCACACCATGTATGGCAGGGGTGATATGTGCAGCTATGTGGACAGGGCTGCATGGTATGGCAGGAGTATGTCACAGGTATGACACAAGGATCTGTCCAGCATGTGGCCATCCTAGTCATAGGACGGTGGTTGTCCATGACGTATGTCTTTCAGATCAGGCTATGGACATGTAGCATATCTAACAGCATAGTGTCGCATATGTCTGTATGCAAGGTGGATAGCATGCTGCATACTGGAGTTGAGTATTGTGGAGGCTGGTATTGGCCATCCACGCATGGGCCCTACCCCTGGAGGGTGATGTGTATTCCAATATTGGTCACATGGGTGCTGTGTATGCCTGTCCAATGATCTCCGTGCACATGGATACCAACCTGTCATGTCATGGGTACCTCGGATGAGTACCTAAAGGGCCAGGGAGATGTCTCCAGCTCAGGGAGGTGTACTACACTACACCATCCCTAACAGTGTCCATACTGTTTACCACAGCCTAGGTGTTTCCTAATGGGTACGGGGGTATTCCCCTACTGGTGTCATTGCTGATATCATCCACCAGAATGTGCACATATGTCACACACATCACACACACAGCCCATTCTGTATGTTTTTCACAACACTGTGACAACAATTGCCCATAGGTCATGGCCATTCACATCATCACATACACAGATGGCAGACATTTGTCTGTGTGGTATGGGCTACAATGCGGGTGGGGTACAACACATTAACCCTGGTTTACCGTAGCTGACACTGTGTGATATGCACATGTCACTGTAGCACCTTTGGTAGTTGTGAGTCTGTCAACAGGCCACTAGTAGAACACTCCTGTGACATACACAGGCATCTGTAGCCAAACATCCGTACTGTCTTGTACATCTGTACTGCTAACATCTACATTGATAATGGTTCATGAACCTGCAGACCATACCCGGCAGTGTTCTGATGCGGTGCCACCAACCATGACTGTTGTCAACACATGTGGGTTGATAGTATACAACACCCTATCTGTAATGTGTGGGCATGCTCAGCACTTCTTCAGAGCTTCTTGGCACGTTATGAGCTACTGCTTAGTTTAGCACCCATTTCACACCAGTCCTCACAGGTACACTGTCTGTCCATACATTTCCAGCTTGATAACTGTATAACAGCTGTCGTACACACATCACTCACATACCTCGTGAGACATGGTGATTTCTACGGCCTGTCCACCTGCCACATACCACTTATATACAGGCATATCACACTGGCACGTACCAGTGCTATTGCCTGTCACTATGATGACTATGTTGTACATGTGGCAATAGAGCTATACTCATGTCCACAGTCAATGCACACCTCCCAACATACAACAGTACAGCCTGTGGGGGATGCACATATGCAGCCCTGCTGGGGGTTATACTGTCACCAACCCTGACTGCACCTGACAGTCATGTGGGGTTGTGCAACATTGGCAACACACCCCACACATCACATGGTCCCACATGATCCCCACCACAGGCCACACATATGGAGACACCTTGTACAGTACCCCTCCATACTCTGTGTGGGCACCGACAACAGCCCACATCGCCAAGCACAACCACACCAACCTGTAGCCCACAGACACATGTGCCCATCACATACAGCCAATAGGGTGTCAGAATATACTCAACACACCTGTCTTAGGTGAATGTCGGCAGTCACACTGCTGTTCCACTCAGCAGGCTACACAAGGCGATAGTCACTCACATCCTGCTGTCCAGTAACTGGTTCTGCAACATAACCTATGCACACATGCCACAAGTCAGCAGGTACGGTGTGACTCCCCTTCCATGTTTGTGTGACAGACATTGTCACTCAGGGCACAGACTACTTGTGCAGGGACATGCAATAGCCCACCAGTGTTGTCTCCCTGCTGGTGTGGTCCATGCCCTGGGAAGCATTTTGCATTCATCCGGACCTGTTACCACTGTACTACGAATGACTGTGTCACTCCCAACCGTTGTCCCTGCTTCTGCTGTCATTCCACAGGCATCTAGCATACATCCACTTTGACAGACCCGGCCAAACAAAATGATGCTGTGGCACAGTTGACCTGCACCTGTCAGCCCTGGGAGTACGGATCACATGTTGGTCTCTTGCTGCTGTTATACTGCCTGTCTTGCACAGTGCCCAATAACAGTCACCACCAGAATGGGAACAGGCTAGCAAAGCATGTGGTCATGTCACACAATGCTTGACATCATCCTCTGTGATGCACGCAGGCAAGGCACACCTGATACTGCACCACTGCAATATCTCTGCAGTGACTGGGACCTACCTCTTGGCTCTGCAGAGCACACCTGCAATGACTGGGTATAGACAGACCGTACCTCTCAGGCACGTACCTGGACTGGCACACCCACAGCTGAGGTGTCCCCATATTCCACTATGTTGTACACACATCCCGGCTGGTTACTTTGCACAATGCATCACAGGTGCTCCATGTGCATATGACTGTGTCAGGAACTACTGCTGCGACTAATGTGAGACTGACAGTAACCCACACCTAACTGTGATAGCCGCACATGTACTGACACATTAGGCATACACTGTGAGTGAGTCATAACCTCCGCTCAGCTGGTTCGACCCATACACCACCTCCAAGACCAACAGTATCCTTGACATGGACACTACAAACATGTGACTGCTGTTCGCCACCTGCGGTTGTCCCCTCATTGGTGGAATCCGAACATCTGCTACCCACCCTTGTTAGCCACATACCAGCACCACACACTTCACGGCATAGACAGTAGATGAGTACTACAACACCAACTACAGATGTTGTATGACCGCGGTAGTTGTTGTCATGACACACGTACAGGTGGACAATGCACATGCAAATGCTGAGACATACCCCAGTTTACTTCAATAGCACGTACACGACAATTTTTTCATACTATTCCACACAGAGCCATGCAAGTACACACCAGAATACAGATGACACTCTGGGGGTGCAGTCCCACAGACATATTTACAACAACAGGTGGGGGCTGTTACACAGTGGTGTACATTCCCATGGGTGGGGTGACTCACTGGTCAGCCTCGGTAGGGCCACAGGATCCCATATCACATACACCATAACTAGCTACATACACATTACTGCGACACATTCCGAGATGTACCACAGGGCATTTTGGTGGTATGTCAGTAGTCGTATGCAATACCCACATCTGCTCACACATACAACTGTCACTCTGGAACATGACGGTAACAGGTGATGTTGGCAACATCCTGTCTGATGGCTTCATTGCTAACATTGCACCCTCTCACTCCCTGCAGGGCCACATTCCTTACAGGTACATTGCAGTGTACCTGCAGTTACACCTACACAGTACTGATCTGCACTGTATATATCCTAGGACACAGGCCCCTTGTCACCCTGCAATATCCCAGGATGTGATGTCCACAGAACTCTGAACAGCATTTCTCCCCGCTGGGGCACCATATTCAGTAATAGCCTTGTACCAGACATTGTGGCCCCTGACTGGCACACAGCGACTGTAACACTCCTCACAGGTGGCACCACACTGCACGACTGGGACTATTGCCCTACTCACCTCACTGGTCTGTTATGCACGGTTATAGGGCACATAATCATGGACATCATTCGTTGAGTCTCTGTTGTGCCCCAGTCCTTTGCCAGCTGGGTTGGTCTTGTTGGGGCCACAGCATGCCTCCTACACCTGTTGAACACCTTTCCTACAGTCGCCAGAGTTGTTGATGATGACACAGGTGTCCACACAGCCTGCATTGTCCTCTCGCTGCCATTCAGCACCGTTCTCCATTCTGGTATTGACTACATACACATCCACCTGCACATCACAACATATGTCTCCGGATGTTATTCAATGTGGCTAATGGAAGGGATACACACACTGAGGGTGGCATACCAAATCACATACTGCAATCCAGTTACACTTGGCTTACCACAGTCCTCAGTCATGGGGCCCTCATGTTCGGTATATGCTTCCCTGAGGTACAAGCTACCACTGAAGGGACTTCCCTGCCTAGCTTTACAGACCACTGCATACCCAGCGCCATTGTTGCTCCACCAGCTGATACAGACCCCATCCATATGGGTGTCACTGTGACAGATACCAATATGAACATCATGGCCTTTTCCTGCATGACACTTGTTGTGTACATCACCTTTGCAGTACACCATCCTCCCAGTGGTTATCACATAGGTGTTATTCCCCTACATACATGTTGCATTGTACATGTGTGTGAGACACATGTATGTCGCACACACTCCTGTGATTACCACATTGCCACTGTGCCATGGATATCCTTCTACATGTTCACACATGTCTGTCCTGGGTGTGTAGCTGGTATATAGGCACCCATTGTACCTCTGAACACCGGATGTATACACACATCCATGGGTACAACACCCCGCATAGGGTGTACCTTACACAACAGCTTTACATACCCCAACATTAAAATGCCATGATGTTTATTGAGCTACACCTGGTGACGTATGCGGCTTATGTACAGACACCATATCTGTACACATTTGCAGACTACATACTCAGGGGTGACGTCTGCTGCAAAGACAGGGCCCATGTCTGCAAATATGTTTATGGATATACTCTGCATACACAACATACACAATAGCCACTATGACCATGATGCTCATGGATATGTGCACACACGTGACTGTGTGTGGCATGTACTTGGGGGTTGCATTCCCAAACTGGACACTCACCATGCTTTGGGACATGTTTCCTATGTACATCATGCATGGACAGTCAGTAGCAATGTTCATGTGATACCTCGCTTGCTGGATGGTGGACACATGTACGCCAGGGATCACTGCAGTGGCTGTACTGTGCAGTGATGCAGGTTACACATGGCTCTTCTGTTCACAGGACACTACCCTGGAGAGGTGCCACTGGTGTGCACACTGTAGTTGTTGTTACACATTGACTTGCCAGACTGCATGGTACACCACTATGAACCTGTGCAGCTATTACATGTCCTTTGTGCATGGTTACTGGTATAGCCCTTCCAGTTAGATTGGCTATCACGCTATTACAATGTCCCATGACTACGGGCCATATGTCTACTGTTATTGTACACGCCAATCATGTTCATGTTTGTCTGTCACATCTCTTCCACTATTCTAGTATGGGAGTAATGTTTGCGTCCTTTGCAAATGCACAGAGTGGAGTACATAGTTATTTCATCATAACTGTTTATACATATCTTAATTACATAGTGCTCACATCACTATATGATACCTTTGTTATGCATCATATGCCTGTTCTCCTGTGTAACATATCTGACGTATCAATCTACTGTACTATACATTACACATGTTTTACATAGTATCCCATAATTCAACCATTACTTGCACAGAGGGTCCACCTTAGACATGTCATTGATGTTATATGCCCATACACATGCGTACTGTTATAGTATATCTACATATACTATCCCCTGCTATGGCACGTACTTATTGGACATACCCTGCCACTGACGGCGGGTCGTATGACATTGTTCTATTTAACGCCGTCATGTTGCATCCCTTGTGGTGTCTGTGCTGTTTACCGTGTGGCCCACTGCTGGAAGCACATCTTCTACAAGCATTGGTACGATCAGCGAGACATCACTACATGAATACCATTCCCCACTTTATGCATGGCGAACACTGTTAATTACTGCAAACCAGGCTATGCATACACTGACATTACGTAATATACTATACATACAGTTAATGGTATACATACCTTGATATGGTTCTGGTGTTTCGTCTCTATCTCACTCCTCTATCACTCTTTCAACTGTTATACAATATGAGCATACAGTTTGCATATCTGGCAAGTCATCCTTATATACGCCTATACCTGCAACGTGGTTTACTGCCGCCAATTGGTGGTCCGGTGTGACTAATTACATGCACTTCAGCTGTGCAGCTACTCCATTCGCCAATTACGCAGCAGCAGTGGAGTATAATTGAATTCTCCACCTGGGCGTTGGCCATTTGCCCTGCCTTTGGGGAGACGGCCTGTATTGTGTTTTGTTGTGTGTAATTGCAACTGCTTTGTGTAGAGCCAAGTCTATTTTGGGGTCATGTCCCCCGTGGATTGTGTGTGATTCTACCTGTGACTGTACCTGTCATCCCACCTGTCTGATAAAGGACTATTGCAAACACCTGTAACATCGCCGTTTGTTCCGTTATACGACGGATACAATTTTGCATGGTGCCTTTAAATGTCTCTCACAAGGTATGTCAATGGTTCAGCAGATGTAATTGACTAACTAGATGTTTGGTCTGTGGTTACGGTCTGTATTGCTATTGTTTACAGTGTGGGGGATGTAGGTGGGTGTACGTAGCATATACAGTTTTGTGGGGCGTGCATTTCTACATAGTCCATATATATGTGTGTGTGGGCCACTTCCCTAATTACTGTGCTATCACTTAATAGACTTCTATTATGGGAATTTACTGTGGGCCATTGTTAATTGGTTTCAATATGGTATGCAGGTGCGGTTGATACTTCCATACCTCAGGATGTACGGCGATATGTGCAGAGATATTTGTAAATGAACGCTATCCCATGTATGTCTGCCCCAGATATTTGCTGTCATTGCAGTGGTGTTGGTGTCAGACCCTCTGTCACATGGCTTGCCACCTTTTCATATGGCCATAGTTGGACACTTGTGGGTCACACAGTGGTGTTTACAGGCTGACATATGGTCACGGTCAGTACACGGGATAGCACATACTTTTATCCTCATTACAAACCTATTGTTCTTGATCCTTCACTATGTATCGGTTTGCATGTAACATTTCCATTTCTTACATACAGGCATGAGTATTTCCTGCAACTATTGCATATTATGTGAGACATACTAATGTCCTACACTCATGGACAGTTGCCCTTTCTAATGTTTTCCATTTCAGGACACACCTGCCCAGGGGGGTCCGTCCCTCCCAATGTGGGACAGGTGTTTACCGCATGCCTATGGATAGCTATACCCGCACCTACCATAGTCATCTATCTCCGAGTTGCCACCTACAGACACACTATGCAGACACACACAACACACTTTAGTCACACGGGAACACACATGGCACCCTCATCACACACATACACAGGCTACATCACACACAACCACAGTTGTACACGGTACCTATGTGGTCTGCACCGCCGACAGCGGTGACTACATGTCCTTACTATCGTCCTATTGCTCGCAGTTCTACTGTTCCAGTACTGTGTTCTTTCTGTCTTTCATCCTCCTGGTTACGCATGTCGGTGTGTGACACGTTCCATAGTTGGCGGCATCCTGTTTTTATACCTCAAAGGTGTTTAGAATGTCGTCGACCTATCTATATATTTGCAGATGCCAGTGACCCCTTGTATATCGACATATATCACACTATTGCCCTTTCTATCTGTATTATATATGTGTAGATATATATATATATATATATATATATATATATATATATATATATATATATATATAGGTTCATAGGTTCATACTAGGCTATCTGCCCTAGGGCATTTATAAGCCTAGCCAGAATGTGTGTGGCTTTCACCACCCCTTAGGATGAGAATACTATACCCATTAGTTTGCTGTGCCTCTGTCCAGCAGTGATACAGAGATGATTCCCGGGGTAAACCTCGATCTCCCATCCACTGTCAAGATTTCTCTTGAACAGAGTCAGTGAGGGCTCTGCCTCACATGGACTGGGATTCTGTTCCATAGTGTAGGGAGTCTCTGGGTGATGAATCTGTCCCTCCAGCACGTCCTATTTATATCCGTGTTGAGGTTTAAGTCTCTTGCTCGTGGCTCTGGTGGATTTGGATTTTTGAGGTGGAGCATGTCCATTAATTCGGGTTGGACATGGCCTTGTATGTCAGGCACAGATCACCTCTGAGCAGATGGTATGCGACTGAATAGAGCTGGAGTTTCTTCAGTCGGGCATCATATGACATATGTTTGAGCCCCTTTATCCTTTTGGTGAGGAACTTTTTGGGTCTTTCCAACTGCTGCAGGTGTCGGGTAAGGTACATTCCGAATGGGGCATTGTACTCAATCATTGGTCTGATAAGTGAAGAGTACAGGGGTACAATGACCTCTCCTGATCTGGATGTGAATCCATTCATGATCAGGTGGGCAATGTAGAAGGTCTTCCTAACCACTTTGGCAATGTGAGTGTCAAAAGAGAGGTTACTGTCAACTTGGGTCCCCAGGTCCCTGATAACTTCTTCCGTGTTTAATGGATTACCACCTATGTGGTAATTAGGGTTACCTTGTTTTTCCCAAAGGGTATGACTATACATTTTTGGCATTTAGCTTAAGGCCATGGCTCTGGCACCAGTTATCCATTTCTATGAGACCTCTCTGGAGGATGTCTGTGTCTGATGGAGTGTCAATTATGGTGCCCAGTTTGCAGTCATCTGCAAATTTTGTCAGCCACAATCCCCTATGTTTGCCTGCACTTCAGAAAAATAAATGCCGAACAAGAGGGGGCCCAGGACTGAGCCATGTGGGACACCGCTCGTGACCGGCTTAGAGTCTGACATGGCACCAGCAACTCTAACCCTGTGTGTTCTGTCCTTGAGCCAGTTTGCAACCCATCTTGTGACATATGGGTTTACATCTAAGCTGGTGAGCTTTTCTATGATGCCCGAGTGGGGTATTGTGTCGAACGGTTTTGCTAGGTCAAGGTAGGCTGTGTGAACTGCCTTACCCTCATCAATGGCCTTAGTGACTGTTTCAAAAAAGTCAACCAAGTTCAGGAGGCAGGATCTGCCCTTGACAAAGCCAAATTGGGTAGGATCCAGTGTCTGTAGGTCCCCAATGTCTTTATTTATGAGTTCCATTATGATCCTCTCCATAGCTTTGCAGACAAGGCTTGTCAAGCTTATGGGACGGTAATTTCCAGGGTCCGTAGAAGCACCGCCTTTGTGGAGTGGGACCACAGTTGCCGTACGCCATTCTTTGGGTACGTATCCTGTAGTAAGGCTAAGATTAAACAGCAGCCTTATGTGTGGGTTTAGTTCCTCATTGAGTTTGTGTAGCACACAGCCAGGGACACAGTCCAGTCCCATTGATGCTGTGTTTTTAGCTTTAGAGAGAGCAGCTCTCACCTGGGCATCTGAGATGTTTGGGAGGCTAGACTCTGGTGGGATAGATATTTCTCCTTTGGGGGGGGAGGGAGGGGAGAAATTTGCACTGAACCTGTCTGCCAGTATGTTGGCAATGTCTTTGGGTTCAGTGATTTTTTTATCATTTTGGACTAATTCTGAGCATATCTGGGAGTTTCCACCCAGGTTTATAACATAGCTAAAGAAGGCTTTATGATTGTCTTTTGTGTCATTAGTGATTTTTCTCTCAAAGTTGGCCTTGGATGATTTTATGAGTGATCGTAGTTTTTGCTAGTATTGATCAGAGATGCCTTCCCTTTTAGGGATTTTGCTCTGTCATGTAGTAGCTTTCTCCTCTTGTTGTAGAGTTTGTTTATGGCTGGGGTCCACCAGACCGGGCGCCTGCCTTTGGTGGAAAGGGTCTTGATTTTATTAGGGATTGCTTGATCCATACATTCCTGGAGGTGCTCGTAGAAGGCATTTGTAAGGGTTTCAGCAGCGTGGGTAGTGGTTTCCACTGGCTCAGGGGCCTTGAAGGATACCACTCCAGTCTTAAGAAGTGTGAAGTTTGCTTTTGAGAAGTTCTTCACTGTGGTCTTTTTTGCTGGGGGTGGGGAGGGGATGTGGATCTCCGGTGAGATTAATTTATGGTTTGATCTCACCAATGAGGGATATACTTCCGGTGTGGAGCATTTTGTCCCCATGTTTGTGATGATCAGGTCTAGTATATTTTCTCCTCTTGTGGGAATGGTGACTAGTTGTTCCATAGCATTTGAGTTTATGAACTCAAGGAACCTTTGGGCTAGGGTGTTGGGGCTTGAGTAATATTCCCAGTCTATGTTTGGGTAGTTGAAGTCACCCAATATGATGGTGTTTGGGAGCGACATTCATACTCTCCAGTGTCTTCAGGAAGGCTGTGTTAGTTTCCTGAGTTTGAGAAGGTGGTCTGTAGCATGTTACAAACTGTAGGGCAGTTTTACCTATGGTTAATTGCACATGGATGGTCTCTGATGCTTTGTGCGTTGCCACTAACCTGGAGGTGTGGGTATCCTTTATGAATATGGATACTCCCCCTCCTTTTGTGGTTCAGTCCAGATTTTAGGGCCAGAACGCATGATATGAGGTATAACCTGATAGTGCTGGGGTGCTCTCAGGAGCCTTGAACCAGGTTTCAGTCACAGCACAGACATCGATGTTCTCCATACTGAGGAGGGCTTCGAGGGCGTGCATCTTGAGGTTTAGACTTCTGGCATTGAGCAGTATTACCCTTAGTTTTTCTCCATTTTTGTTTTCTAGGGCGGTAGGTTTATCATTTGAGTCTTTTATATATATATATATATATATATATATATATATATATATATATATATATATGTATGTGTGTGTGTGTATATATATATATATATATATATATATATATATATATATATATATATATACATATCTCGGACAGGGGTGGTGACAGGCATGCTATGCCTTTCATTGTGTGTTTGTCGGTGTATAGTGTGTTTCCTAGACTCCGCATGTTTGTGTCTGTACCTGTCACATTACACACCTGCCATAGGTTAAGATTACCTCCCATCCCACTTTGCGAGGGACAATCCCTCTTTGTGCAGTTGTGTCCTGCGAAATATTTGTGAACATAGCAAAAGACCTGTGACTTTGGGACAAACATATTACCTATAATTTATGTCATTGTTGCATGTCACACTTATTCTGTATCTGACCCGCCTACATGTTACAGGACACTGAACACGTACCTGCGACCATTACTAAACTATAAGCTTTTTATCTATGCAAAACACTGTTCTGGTTTTCGTCCTGGCCTGGTGTGTGTCGTCCTGCTGACATCTGGCGTATGTCCCACATTGGTCATTTGAACTGTGGCAACCCTACCGTACGTACATCTTGCCTAGCAATAGTGTTGGATGATTGTGTACATGACTGCCTGTTCCACTCCTGGCAGTGGACATTTTACCCTTCAGAGTAGGCGCTATTTGTTCAGGGGTGACTAATGCTGGTGTCACCTGTTCTGTACATCATTGACCGTGATCTGCACAGTGGTCGGTGACACTTAGCCCTGTTTCGTGCATATCCGTATAGTCTTATTTAAACATCGCTTACCAGCTGTGGGCAACGCTTATTCCCGCTAACATGTGCTACACATATTCTGATGACCTGCATCCGGACTGCATTACCCGTGTCATTGGGATTATGTTACATCCCTTGCAGGACGTGAGACCAGGAACATGCACGACAGTCACTGCATGTACCACTTGGACATCTGGGGGTTGTACACGAATTATGTAATTTTGTATGTGCAGTACACTACAGCAGTTACTCCACACTACACTCACATGGATGACTCCGTTAGTTTACAACTTGATGGGTCCAGTTAATGGTATGTCCATGTGATGTTTACTGGCTGTACTCCAGCACTGGGTATGTATATCACAATTAGGTACACCCGATAATTTGCTACACCTTCATACGACCGTGGATGCAGCATGCCGGGGTGACTAATGCCTGTCATGGGTACATCCCCCGCCTTGACACTACATCCATGATTACATTTTGTGGAGCCCCTCAGTAAGGCAACGGGTAATCCACGATGACTGTGTAGGACAGTGCTTACAACGTGCTCCCGCGATTGCCTCTGCTCCAGTATGCGACAGTTACTTAGTCAATGTTGTGGCGACGGGTGTCACTGTTTGCCCCGTTTGGTGTTTTGCCTCTGACAATCGGGCATGTACCTACCGATGTACCTGGGAACCTATACACACAGCACCGACAGATGCTGATGGGCACATCTACTGTTCAGGTGTTGACAGTTCCGTGTTCCCATGGCTGTTGCATGTACAATGTTTGAGGGCTGCCTATGTAGGATTCCACAGTGGGCCACCTATACATCACAATTTACAGGTAGTCGTGTTTGCGTGCCATCCATGTTACTGTGTGCAGGTGGGGAGGGGTGTCAGTCCATGGGAGCCTACACTGTCAAGGTATGTGCTATACGTTCTCTCTTTGCCAAGGCGTAGGCATATTGGGCACACCTCCGTCTGCCTACTGGGGCTGGCACAGTGTGTCCATGGTCTGGATCCCTCTGTGCCTGTGTTGGCCTTGACACTTGTGGTGGGCTGTGAGGCCCTCCCCCATCATGACCCTGCTGCAGCTGTTTCCACAGGATCATATTATGTAGCATGGCACATACTATGAAGATGTGGGCACACGTGCCTGGAGAGTACTTCAAGGCTCCACCAGATGTGTCCAAGCACTGGAACCATGATTTCAGCATCCCGAACACACGCTCTATGATGATTCTGGTTTGTGCGTGTGCCTCATTATGGCGTTCTTGCATTGGTGTGTGTGCATTTCTGATGGGGGTAATCATCTACGGCTCCAGTGCATAGCCAGCATCCCCCACAAGGTGACCTCATGGGATGTCCCCCCTGACAAATACCTGATACAGCTGTGAGGCATGCCAGATATGGGAGTCGTGGTAGCTTCCAGGGCTGCCAGCACACGCATCCATGATAATGCCCTGGGTATTGCACACGACCTGGCAGTTGATGGAGTGGAATCCCTTGCGGTTTATGTAGCACCTACCATACTCACCGGGTGGTGACTTAATTTGTATGTGCGTGCAGTCTATCACAACCAGTACCTCCGGGTAGTTTGCCGCACGGTGGAAGTGACGCATATTGCTGGCCAACTCCTCCTGAGTTCGGGGGAAGTGTATATGCTCATTGGCATGTGGTAACATGGCATCCAGGAACTGGTGTAGTACCCTGGATGCTGATGCCTGTGAGATCCCCATTATATCTCCAGTTGTCCTTTGAAAAGTACCTGTGGCTAGTATTCGCAAGCTTACACATACCTTCGTGTCCACTGGGATGGGTTCCCCTCTGTTGTTTCTCATTCTCAGGCGTGGCCGGCACAGCTCTACTATTTTCTGTAAGATGTCCCTGTCCACCCTGTAACGCTCTACTATCTCCAGATCATGTAGCCCCTGGTAGGTTACCCTTGGTCTGAACACTCTCCTCCTCCTCCGATGCCTACGGTGGTTGTCGGCATCATCCTCCACAACACCATCAGTCTGTAACACATGCTGATGAATCACAGCTATGGCAACTCCCAACGTGTACATTTTAAAAGTTCCCCATCTGTTTACACCTATGGTGCAGTGTTTGGGAATGCACAGGTGTGTGTTGGGTGCTTTCACACTTTATACTGTTCTGCTATGAACACTGATGATGTCATAGGGTGTGTATGTATGATCGTGGCTACAGGGTATCTTCTGTGTTTTATTTACGAAACCGCTATTGTGCTGCCTTTGGTGTTGCATTACATTTGGATGCCGTGCTTACCTCCTGCCCTTCCATTTACATTTGTGCACATTACACCTACCATTTTCTGGCATGCATCCAGCTGCCTGCTTTCATTTGTACTTTCCTAGATTTGGCTTATCTTGCGTAATGTGTGCTATTGCCGATCTACTGTGGGTTTGCTTTGCTCTGCTATGACAGTTCTCCTATCTTTGCATTCCAGGTCCTCCACACCTTTCTTTGCAATCCTATGCCTGCCCTATCCTGTTTTGCAGGTTTCTGCATACAGGCTTGTCTACTGCCGTCGATTGGCCGCCGTGTGTTGATTGGTGTTAATTGCTCATTACTATGCCAATTACCCTGCTTCGGCATTTCCTTCTTTTCTTCCCATGACCTTCCTGTTTGTACTATTGTTCACGGCGTGTGCATCCGCTTACCAGGTTTCGGGCACGAGTTCATCCCCGTACATATGCGCTTTCGGGCACCATGTGTGCTCTCAGCTAAATGGTGCTATACCCTCCTCCCCACCCCTGTCCTTCAGCTTTGCTTAGCAACGGCCAGGCCAGATTTGCCTGTCCTTCAGCTTTGCTTAGCAATGGCCAGGCCAGATTTGCATTGCTCCAATGTGCTTACTGATACGGTGGCACACCCCTATGCTGATGTTATGTATCATCTTTGATACACTCCTCGGTGTTATAGTGCTGCGCCGTCAGGTACATCCTTAATCCGGTGGGACGTTTGCGATTCAGTATTACCTGCCTCATTTGCATGACATTGACTACTAATTCATAGTTACAGCGCCGAACACTGTCGCAGGCTCCTGGCAACCCTTGCTCCTTGCTTGTGGTGTGCCATGCCTACCATTGCATATTATGGTGCAATCCTGATTTGTCTTTCATTGCGATTTTCTGCCATTTTTATATATTTCCTTTGTATTCCTGTTTGCACACACATGCCCTGCGGTTGTACTGTGCGTTACTGTGGACATGACATTAAATGTTGTTTTTAGGTGTTGTGCATCTTTTCTTGTGCCATTGGCTGTGTATTTCACCATTGGCATATGTTAACTTTGTAATACATGTGCGTGGTCCGCTTCCATAACTCTGATGTTCTGTTTGGGAAAATGTAAACCGTGTTTTTTGGTTTACATTTCCATGGGCTTGCGCTATACCTACACCACTTCGTGAATCGCTGTATGCCTTCATTAGCATGGTGCGACACTGTGCATGGGGTGATTTGCATACCTATGCCGAGGGCTGCGTAGCTCTGGCGTACGCCGGTAGTGCACGTGGGATTGGTTCGTACCTGAATCGCTCGGCGGACATATTTGGCGTTATGCCGCCTACGCTACGCCTGCGCCTGGTGCAAGCTTCATGAATCCGGGGGAATATCTGTTGGAAATAGTCCCAGCTTCATTCTGCAGCTTACCTTTTTGAGTTAGCAATTACTGATACAAGAAATCTTGAAATCAGACATGTAAACTGTAGTATTTAGTGTCAGACTACCTTAATGATTTTTGCAATATTAGTTTTATTGCTATTTCTTACTTCTACTCGTCTTTGTAAAATTATTCCACTATTTATTTTCCTATTGTTCATATTGTCTCTGACCTTAAACCAGATTTATTCTACTCAAATTGGTTTATTAGATGTTTAGCACATATGTGCATATTTCAAACGCTACTAGAAATCTACAGCAGTAAGGCCTCAAAAATAGATACATAAACAAATAATGACTTATGTAAAATCAAGTTGTTTTAGAGATTATGTTTTTGACTGTATAACATGAAAAATGTAGTTTGGAAATTTAGCACATAATGGCTACACTTTATAACATTTCTTTCTAACCTTCTAAGACATGTGAAATATAGTAAATGACAATACTTTGTCATTTAAGTAGGTCACTAGCATAATAAACATGTTCCAGATATGCAACAGAAAATATATTCAGATTTTAAGTGAAAATATTCAGAATGCAAGATCATCAAAGAGAATTTTAATTGAAATGCATTGTTAAACCACATGAGCATGGCTGGAAGGCATATATTACTGAATATTTTTATTTTCTTCCTGATTATTTTGCTAATTTAAATTAGCTCCCAGAAGAAAATTTAGAGTCAAGTTGACAGAGGTAAAACTGCATCATGTTTTGGTCTATCTGTACTGCAGAAATGAGATATTTTGATGTGAAGGGGGGTGTAATTATTTAGCATTTGTACAATTTATTCCAAAATATTCAACCAAAGAGAAAGCTTGACAGCAAAGAATAGCACCCTTATAGTCTCCTCAAGAAGACGTTGCAAGTAGGACACAGTTACTGCGACAGGGTCATTAAATTAAATACAGAATAAAATAGATTGACTGACTTTAGGGTAAAACTCAGTACATATAGCAAACGTAGGTGTGTGTTCTTATTTTAGAGCATGTTTTAGCTGTAATCTTATCAATCTTATCCATGTGGACCAAATAATACAACTAAATGTGCTTTATGAATTTCTTCAAGAGTGTTTTCCAAAGGTACGTTTACTAATATTATGTGTCATTTCTGAAATGCGACCCTGTTATATGAGTATATGAGAGATGAGGACAGATAATTACAGCAGATACTCTACAGTTCAAAAGAAGCGAGCACATATTTTCTGTACACTGTCATATGTGACCTAAAGTGATAACATGAGCTTTGCAGTGATGTAAAGGATATAACCTGAAAGGTATGTATAGTTAATACAAAACCATATCTCATGTCTACCTACCAGCACTGGCCAGGACAGAAGCTGATATGTAGGAACCTGTTAGCAGAATGAAACTGATAATTTAAGGCTTCATGACTCCTGAATTTGTATTAAGTTTTACATGCACTCATCTCCAGTGGAGAACATAAGTGACATGGACCCTGAAAAGTACCTGAAATAAAAAAAGTAATATCCTGTGAAAGATTTGATATAGTTGTTGACTTGTATGGAACCAAGCAGTAAGTTTTTACAGATCACAAGTCCTCATCATTGGCCTTTCTTCCTTAAAAATATGAAACATGGGTAGATGACTTCATGCAGTGTAGGCACAGACCCCAAAACTGTAGATATTTGTCAAAGTTGTCAGATCAGTTGTTAGCACCTGAGAACCAAATGACTAGGTCCAATTTGGAATTGTCAGAGAGGGTCGAGAAGTTGTTTGTAACTTGGTCTTTAGCTGCTGTGAAATCTACAGCTAAGGGTTAAAATGTAGAATCTACCTATATTACCATCTAATTTCCATGCTGCTCCTAGAGAAACTGTTATTCAGAAGCAGAACAGTGTCTAGTATCTGCATTATGGCAGACTGATCTGTTTCAAGACTGTACAGAATTACAATTAAATTAATTAAATTCATAATGTTCCATTCTTTGGATCTTTCTGACACATAACAGTCCCATGACTAACTAGATATAATATAATTATAGCTTTATGAAATTTATGTCATATAGTTATAAAGAATCATCTTATTTCAAATAAGAGGGGGATATCACATACTTGGTATGTGACACAGATGCTTTATACCTTGAACAGTTAATGTAATGTGGGATATGACAGTTGACAAGGAGGGTTTCAGTGCATGTGAGTGAAAGCTTAATGAAGAAGCAGAATTGCATATATGTCTTGTCTTTTCTTAAGCCCTCATGTGTCCACATGATGCACTAAATAACAAAGCCTTTTCCTTTACAGATCTGATAGGTTAGAGTATGGCTAAGCATGTCCAATTAAAGCAACACATATCTAAGTGAAAATGTGAAAAAAAAACATAGCTAAATTCACAGATCTGGATGCAACAGTCACTTTTTAGAAATTCAGTACTCATAAATTCCCTCCTATTTATATATACCTTCCAGAGATATCTCAGAAGGCTGTGAAGAGGCCTGCACACTGGAAGTCTTACACATTGACTGTAAAGCACTCTATACAGTCAATGATCCAGGCAACGTTATTTCCATATTTATTAACACATTACTGCCCATTCAAAACAAATTATACCCTCTAAAAAACAGAAGACTTAAAACACGTAAAGTACCCTGATTAACTTCAAAACCTGCTCACTTGACAGAGACCAAGAACATGGTATAGAACGAATGGAAGCAGAACCCTTACAATACTGTCAAGCAGAAGAAATACTTCAGGCTTAGAACGTCTACAAAAGTTGTCACTAATAAAGCAACAGAAAAAGAAAAAAAAAAGACTATTACAAGAACTTCCAGTAAAGGTATATTCAGAATTCTGACCACAAAATATTTAAACTCTCAGAAATAGCATTGGAGATATGCAAACATGAAAATCCACCACTAGGCATCCAAATTGCACTCAACAATGTTACCCCTCCCACAACAATGGAGCCTTTATGAATACCTTGACCACCCTATTTTCACCATCACAAAAAAAAAAAAAAAAAACAGAACAAACAAATTCCAGCCAACATCAAACCCAACCACTATTCAATATAAACCTCCCCTACTTAAATTAGGCAGTAATATCTGGCTGCCCCAGCACACAATTTCATTTTACCATTATGTTCTAGGAGGGTTGGCATAATGGTTAAGGTGTTTACCTCTCAGACACAAGGTACAGAGTTTGACTCTCACCTGTCAGGGAAATTGGCTTAGCTTAAAATGACCCATAATGGCAGCTAGCTTAGTACTCACCTATGTGCTAACCTTTTTAAGCTACCTATAATTACACTCAAAATAGCAGAAGAGTATTTCCAATAACCAGCATAAATTCTATAGCCAACTACAAACAATTGTTGCTATATATTACTGAATATGACATCCTCACTGACAACCAGCACAGTTTTAGACCCAGATATAGTACTTCCACTGACATCTATCTACTCGCTAATAGTATCTACAATAACTGAGATGATGGCAAACTTACAGGTGCCATTTCTATAGTTCACAGAATCGTTTTTGAGAGTGTTATCCACAATATACTACTGTATAATCTTCAGAAATGCCACTTCTCTGAAGAAGTATGTGAGAGGCTTAGAAATTATTTCCAAAATAGAATATTCATTATTACAAATGATATGAATCCAAACCCATTGCCAAATTCCAAGGGTGCACAACAAGGGTCTGTACATGGCCCTTTATTACTCTCTTTATTTATTAATAGCCTGTTAGAGGCTAAGGAATTATTTACAAAATAGAATATTCATTATTACAAATCATGATATGAATCCAAACCCATTGCCAAATTCCAAGGGTGTACCACAAGGGTCAGTATTTGGTCCTTTATTATTCTCCTTATGTATTAATAACCTCTTGAGGGGATTACATACCCTGTTACCTACCGTGAACATCATCTCATATGTTGAGGACATCATCATCATCTCAAGAACTTCACAGGTAGAACTAAACAAATCATTACAAAGTGACTTTGCATTAATCTGGAACTGGCTGCTCATTAACGACATACGTTAAATACTAAAAAAAATCTACAGTTATGCTTTTCGGAACCAACAGAAGGTTATCATCTTATTTCCCATTTCACATTTGTGACCCAACCCAGCAGTTACTTCCATTTGTGACAGCAGAAATATTTAGGCCCTACTCTGAATCAAACTCTTATTATTTCTACCTCATGTAGAACTCCAATCACAAAAGTGTTTATTCAGCTGAAAGTGGCCTACAAAATTTCACACCTCCTAACAGTAGAAGCCAGAAGAACCTTTGCAGTTAATGTCCTGCTGCCAAAATCAGAATACTCACACCCATTCATAGCCTAACAGTCAGGGGTTAATTTGCATATCCCCCAAAAGACTGAAAATACAATTCTGTTTTATCCATCTTAGCCCCCCAAAAGAACATCATTATATTATAATAAATACATGTAACTGCCTTCCAGTAGAAACCACAGCCTCTTTCCAGCTAAAAGTTTTAACATTTACATTTCTACATGAAATACATTGTACTCCACTGTGACAC
Source organism: Protopterus annectens (assembly GCF_019279795.1). Classification (NCBI taxonomy): domain Eukaryota; kingdom Metazoa; phylum Chordata; order Ceratodontiformes; family Protopteridae; genus Protopterus; species Protopterus annectens. Next base: position 112,923,145 of record NC_056726.1, on the reverse strand, counting down.
CTTGTGCTGTGCAGGACTGTCAGGGCTCAGATGATAGCCTGCTTGCTAGACCACCATATGAACTAGCATTAGCATAAAAATCCTTCCCCAAACTTTCTCCTGAAAATTAACTGCCACCATAAAGACATTAAGGTATCACTTTGAAACCACATTATAAAAATGTTAGTATGTCACTGCTATGCAACCAACAACCTCTATACATTGCACATTTTAAACTACTGTTCTCTTATAGATTACTATTAACATACATGGCTACATGATCACTTACAACCACAAACCAATGTAGCTATTATATTAACCTACACAGCTACAGGATCACTACAACCACTAACCAATGCAGCTATTATATTAACCCACACAGCTACATGATCACTTACAACCACTAAACAATGTAGCTATAATATTAACCCACACAGCTACAGGATCACTTACAACCACTAACCAATGCAGCTATTATATTAACCTACACAGCTACAGGATCACTTACAACCACTAACCAATGCAGCTATTATATTAACCTACACAGCTACATGATAATTTACAACCACTAACCAATGCAGCTATTATATTAATCTACACAGCCAAAGCATCACTTGCACCTACTAACCAAGGCCGCTATTATATTAACCCACACAGCTACATGATCACTTACAACTACTAACCATGGCAGCTATTATATTAACCTGCACAGCTACAGCATCACTTACAACTACTAACCAAGGCAGCTATTATATTAACCCACACAGCTACATGATCACTTACAACTACTAACCATGGCAGCTATTATATTAACATACACAGCTACAGCATCACTTACAACTACTAACCAAGGCAGCTATTATATTAACCCACACAGCTACAAGATCACTTACAACCACTAACCAATGAAGCTATTATATTAACCTACACAGCTACAGATCACTTACAACTACTAACCAATGGAGCTATTGTATTAACCTACACAGCTACAGGATCACTTAGAACTACTAACCAATGCAGCTATTATATTAACCTACATAGCTACAGGATCACTTACAATCACTAACCAAGGCAGCTATTATATTAATCTACACAGCTAGCTACATGATCACTTACAACCACTAACCAATGCAGCTATTATATTAACCCACACAGTTACAGGATCACTTACAACCACTAACCAAGGCAGTTATTCTATTAACCTACACAGCTACACGATCACTTACAACTACTAACCAAGGCAGCTATTATATTAACCCACAGAGCCACATGACCACTTACAACTACTAACCAAGGCAACTATTATATTAACCCACACAGCTACAGCATCATTTACAACCACTAACCAATGCAGCTATTATATTAACCCACACAGCTATATGATCACTTACAATCACTAACCAATGCAGCTATTATATTAACCCAAACAGCTACATGATCACTTACAACTACTAACCAAGACAGCTCTTATATTAACCCATACAGCTACAGGATCACTTACAACCACGAACCAAGGCAGCTATTATATTAACCTACACAGCTACATGATCACTTACAACTACTAACTAAGGCAGCTATTATATTAACCCAAACAGCTACAGCATCACTTACAACCACTAACCAATTCAGCTATTATATTTACCCACAGAGCCACATGACAACTTACAACTACTAACCAAGGCAGCTATTATATTAACCCACACAGCAACATGATCACTTACAACCACTAAGCAATGCAGCTATTATATTAACCCACACACCTACATAATCACTTACAACCACTAACCAATGCAGCTATTATATTAACCCACACAGCTACATGATCACTTACAACCACTAGCCAATGCAGCTATTATATTAACCTACACAGCAACAGCATCACTTATAACTGCTAACCAAGGCAGCTATTATATTAACCTACACAGCAACAGCATCACTTACAACTACTAACCATGGCAGCTATTATATTAACCTACACAGCTACAGCATCACTTACAACTACTAACCAAGGCAGCTATTATATTAACCTACACAGCTACAGGATCACTTACAACCACTAACCAAAGCAGCTATTATCATAACCCACACAGCTACACGATCACTTACAACTACTAACCAAGGCAGCTATTATATTAACCCACACAGTTACATGATCACTTACAACCACTAACCAATGCAGCTATTATATTAACCCACACAGCTACATGATCACTTACAACCACTAGCCAATGCAGCTATTATATTAACCTACACAGCCAAAGCATCACTTACAACTACTAACCAAGGCCGCTCTTATATTAACCCACACAGCTACATGATCACTTACAACTACTAACCATGGCAGCTATTATATTAACCTACACAGCTACAGCATCACTTACAAATACTAACCAAGGCAGCTATTATATTAACCCACACAGCTACATGATCATTTACAACTATTAACCAAGGCAGCTATTATATTAACCCACACAGCTACAAGATCACTTACAACCACTAACCAATGAAGCTATTATATTAACCTACACAGCTACAGATCACTTACAACTACTAACCAATGGAGCTATTGTATTAACCTACACAGCTACAGGATCACTTACAACCACTAAACAATGCAGCTATTATATTAACCTACATAGCTACAGGATCACTTACAACCACTAAACAATGCAGCTATTATATTAATCCACACAGCTACATGATGACTTAGAACAACTAACCAACGCAGCTATTATATTAACCCACACAGCTACATGATCACTTACAATCACTAACCAATGCAGCTATTATATTAACCCACACAGCTACATGATCACTTATAACTACTAACCAAGACAGCTCTTATATTAACCCATACAGCTACAGGATCACTTACAACCACTAACCAAGGCAGCTATTATACTAACCTACACAGCTACATGATCACTTACAACTACTAAATAAGGCAGCTATTACATTAACCCACACAGCTACAGCATCACTTACAACCACTAACCGATTCAGCTATTATATTAACCCACAGAGCCACATGACAACTTACAACTACTAACCAAGGCAGCTATTATATTAACCCACACAGCTACAGCATCCCTTACAACGATTAACCAATGCAGGTATTATATTAACCCACACAGCAACATGATCATTTACAACCACTAAGCAATGCAGCTATTATATTAACCCACACACCTACATGATCACTTACAACCACTAGCCAATGCAGCTATTATATTAACCTACACAGCAACAGCATCACTTATAACTGCTAACCAAGGCAGCTATTATATTAACCTACACAGCAACAGCATCACTTACAACTACTAACCATGGCAGCTATTATATTAACCTACACAGCTACAGCATTACTTACAACTACTAACCAAGGCAGATATTATATTAACCCACACAGCTACAGGATCAATTACAACCACTAACCAAAGCAGCTATTATCATAACCCACACAGCTACACGATCACTTACAACTACTAACCAAGGCAGCTATTATATTATCCCACTCAGCTATATGATCACTTACAAGCAATCACCAAGGCAGCTATTATATTAACCCACACAGCTACATGATCACTTACAACCACTAACCAATGCAGCTATTATATTAACCCACACAGCTGCAGGATCACTTACAACCACTAACCAAGACAGCTATTATATTAACCCACAAAGCTACATGATCACTTACAACCACTAGCCAATGCAGCTATTATATTAACCTACACAGCAACAGCATCACTTACAACTGCTAACCAAGGCAGCTATTATATTAACCCACACAGCTACAGGATCACTTACAACCACTAAACAAGGCAGCTATTATCTTAACCCACACAGCTACACGATCACTTACAACTACTAACCAAGGCAGCTATTATATTAACCCACTCAGCTATATGATCACTTACAACCACTAACCAAGGCAGCTATTATATTAACCCACACAGCTACTTGATCACTTACAACCACTTACCAATGCAGCTATTATATTAACCCACACAGCTGCAGCATCACTTACAACCACTAACCAAGACAGCTATTATATTAACCCACACAGCTACATGATCACTTACAACCACTAACCAATGCAGCTATTATATTAACCTACACAGCAACAGCATCACTTACAACTGCTAACCAAGGCAGCTATTATATTAACCCACACAGCTACAGGATCACTTACAACCACTAACCAAGGCAGCTATTATATTAACCAACACAGCTACAGGATCACTTACAACCACTAATCAAGGCAGCTATTATATTACCCACACAGCTACACAATCACTTACAACTACTAACCAAGGCAGCTATTATATTAACCTACACAGCTACATGATCATTTACAAACTACTAACCAAGGCAGCTATTATATTAGCCCACACAACTACATGATCACTTACAACCACTAACCAATGCAGCTATTATATTAACCAACACAGCTACAGATCACTTACAACCACTAACCAAGGCAGCTATTATATTAACCCACACAGCTACATGATCACTTACAACCACTAACCAATGCAGCTATTATATTAACTTACATAGCAACAGCATAACGTACAGCTGCTAACCAAGGCAGCTATTATATTAACCCACACAGCTACAGGATAAATTACAACCACTGACCAAGGCAGCTATTATATTAACCCACACAGCTACACAATCACGTACAACTACTAACCAAAGCAGCTATTATATTAAACCATGCAGCTACAGGATCACTTAAAACCACTCTCCAAGGCAGCTATTATATTAACCCACACAGCTACATGATCACTTACAACCACTACCCAATGCAGCTATTATATTAACTCACACAGCTACAGGATCACTTACAACTACTAACCATGGCAGCTATTATATGAACCTACACAGCTACAGCATCACTTACAACTACTAACCAAGGCAGCTATTATATTAACCCACACAGCTACATGATCACTTACAACTACTAACCATGTCAGCTCTTATATTAACCTACACAGCTACAGCATCACTTACAACTACTAACCAAGGCAGCTATTATATTAACCCACACAGCTACATGATTATTTACAACTACTGACCAAGGCAGCTATTATATTAACACACACAGCTACAGCATCACTTACAACCACTAACCAATAAAGCTATTATATTACCCCACACAGCTACATGATCACTTACAACCACTAACCAATGCAGCTATTATATTAACCCACTCAGCTACATGATCACTTACAACTACTAACCACTTACAACTACTAACCAAGACAGCTGTTATATTAACCCACAGAGCCACATGACCACTTACAACGACTAACCAAGGCAGCGATTATCTTAACCCACACAGCTACAGGATAACTTAAAACCACTGACCAAGGCAGCTCTTATATTAAGCCACAGAGCCACATGACCACTTACAACCACTAGCCAATGCAGCTATTATATTAACCTACACAGCTACAGCATCACTTACGACTACTAACCAAGTCAGCTATTATATTAACCCACACAGCTACATGATCACTTACAACTACTAACCATGGCAGCTATTATATTGACCTACACAGCTACAGCATCACTTACAACTGCTAACCAAGGCAGCAATTATATTAACCCACACAGCTACAGGATCACTAACAACCACTAACCAAGGCAGCTATTATCATAACCCACATAGCTACACGATCACTTACAACTACTAACCAAGGCAGCTATTATATTAACCCACTTAGCTATATGATCACTTACAACCACTAACCAAGGCAGCTATTATATTAACCCAAACAGCTACATGATCACTTACAACCAATAACCAATACAGCTATTATATTAACCTACACAGCTACATGATCACTTACAACTACTAACCAAGGCAGCTATCATATTAACCCACACAGCTACAGCATGACTTACAACCACTAACCAATGCAGCTATTATATTAACCCACACAGCTACATGATCACCTACAACCACTAACCAAGGCAGCTATTATATTAACCCACACAGCTACATGATCACTTACAACTACTAACCATGGCAGCTATTATATTAATCTACACAGCTACAGCATCACTTACAACTACTAACCAAGGCAGCTCTTATATTAACCCACACAGCTACATGATAATTTACAACTACTAACCAAGGCAGCTATTATATTAACCCACACAGCTACATGATCACTTACAACCACTAACCAATGCAGCTATTATATTAACCTACACAGCTACAGATCACTTACAACTACTAACCAATGCAGCTATTATATTAAACCATGCAGCTACATGATCACTTACAATCACTAACCAAGGCAGCTATTATATTAACCCACACAGCTACATGATCATTTACAACTACTAACCAAGGCAGCTATTATATTAACCCACACAGCTACATGATCACTTACAATCACTAACCAAGGCAGCTATTATATTAACCTACACAGCAACAGAAACACTTACAGCTGCTAACCAAGGCAGCTATTATATTAACCCAAACAGCTACAGGATCACTTACAACTACTAACCATGGCAGCTATTATATTAACCTACACAACTACAGCATCACTTACAACTACTAACCAAGGCAGCTATTATATTAACCCACACAGCTACATGATCACTTACAACCACTAACCAATGCTGCTATTTTATTAACCTACACAGCTACATGATCATTTACAACTACTAACCAAGGCAGCTATTATATTAACCCACACAGCTACATGATCACTTACAACCACTAACCAATGCAGCTATTATACTGAACAACACAGCTACAGCATCACTTACAACTACTAACCATGGCAGCTATTATATTAATCTACACAGCTACAGCATCACTTACAACTACTAACCAAGGCAGCTATTATATTAACCCACACAGCTACATGATCACTTACAACTACTAGCCATGGCAGGTCTTATATTAACCTACACAGCTACAGCATCACTTACAACTACTAACCAAGGCAGCTATTATATTAAACCACACAGCTAAATGATCATTTACAACTACTAACCAAGGCAGCTATTTTATTAATCCACACAGCTACAGCATCACTTACAACCACTAACCAATGCAGCTATTATATTAACCCACACAGCTACATGATCACTTACAACCACTAACCAATGCAGCTATTATATTAACCCACACAGCCACAGGATCACTTACAACCACTAACCAAGGCAGCTGTTATATTAACCTACACAGCAACATGATCAGTTACAACTACTAACCAAGGCAGCTATTATATTAACCCACACAGCTACAGCAACACTTACAGCCACTAACCAATTCAGCTATTATATTAACCCACAGAGCCACATGATCACATACAACCACTAACCAATGCAGCTATTATATTAACCCACACAGCTACATGATCACTTACAACCACTAGCCAATGCAGCTATTATATTAACCTACACAGCAACATCATCACTTACAGCTGCTAACCAAGGCAGCTATTATATTAACCCACACAGCTACAGGATCACTTACAACCACTAACCAAGGCAGCTATTATTTTAACCCACACAGCTACACGATCACTTACAACTACTAACCAAGGCAGCTATTATATTAACCCACTCAGCTATATGATCACTTACAACCACTAATCAAGGCAGCTATTATATTAACCCACACAGCTACATGATCACTTACAACCACTAACCAATGCAGCTATTATATTAACCCACACAGCTGCAGGATCACTTACAACCACTGACCAAGACAGCTATTATATTATCCCACACAGCTACAGGATCACATAAAACCACTAACCAGGGCAGCTATTATATTAACCCACACAGCTACAGCATCACTCACAACTACTAACCAAGGCAGCTATTATATTAACCCACACAGCTACATGATCATTAACAACTACTAAAAATGGCAGCTATTATATTAACCCACACAGCTACATGATCACTTACAACCACTAACCAATGCAGCTTTTATATTAACCTACACAGCTACAGATCACTTACAACTACTAACCAATGTAGCTATTATATTAACCTACACAGCTACATGAAGACTTAGAACAACTAACCAATGCAGCTATTATATTAACCCACAAAGCTACATGATCACTTACAATCACTAACCAAGGCAGCTATTATATTAACCCACACAGCTACATGATCACTTACAACCACTAACCAATGCAGCTATTATATTAACCCATACAGCTACAAGATCACTTACAATCACTAACCAAGGCAGCTATTATATTAACCTACACAGCTACAGGATCACTTACAACCACTAACCAAGGCAGCTATTATATTAACCTACACAGCAACCTACATGATCACTTACAACCACTAACCAATACAGCTATTATATTAACACCCACAGTTACAGGATCACTTACAACCACTAACCAAGGCAGCTATTATATTAACCCACAGAGCCACATGACCACTTACAACAACTAACCAAGGCAACTATTATATTACCCCACACAGCTACAGCATCACTTACAACCACTAACCAATGCAGCTATTATATTAACCCACACAGCTACATGATCACTTACAACCACTAACCAATGCTGCTATTATGTTAACCCACACAACTACGTGATCACTTACATCTACTAACCAAGACAGCTCTTATATTAACCCACACAGCTACAGGATCACTTACAACCACTAACCAAGGCAGCTATTATATTAACCTACACAGCTACATGATCACTTACAACTACTAACTAAGGCAGCTATTATATTACCCCACACAGCTACAGCATCACTTACAACCACTAACCAATTCAGCTATTATATTAACCCACAGAGCCACATGACCACTTACAACTACTAACCAAGGCAGCTATTATATTAACCCACACAGCTACAGCATCCCTTACAACCACTAACCAATGCAGCTATTATATTAACCCACACAGCTACATGATCACTTACAACCACTACGCAATGCAGCTATTATATTAACCCACACACCTACATGATCACTTACAACCACTAACCAATGCAGCTATTATATTAACCCACACAGCTACATGATCACTTACAACCACTAGCCAATGCAGCTATTATATTAACCTACACAGCAACAGCATCACTTATAACTGCTAACCAAGGCAGCTATTATATTAACCTACACAGCAACAGCATCACTTACAACTACTAAACATGGCAGCTATTATATTAACCTACACAGCTACAGCATCACTTACAACTACTAACCAAGGCAGCTATTATATTAACCCACACAGCTACATGATCACTTACAACTACTAACCATGGCAGCTATTATATTAACCTACACAGCTACAGCATCACTTACAACCACTAACCAATGCAGCTATTATATTAACCCACACAGCTACATGATCACTTACAACCACTAACCAATGCAGCTATTATATTAACCCACACAACTACGTGATCACTTACATCTACTAACCAAGACAGCTCTTATATTAACCCACACAGCTACAGGATCACTTACAACCACTAACCAAGGCAGCTATTCTATTAACCTACACAGCTACATGATCACTTACAACCACTAACCAATTCAGCTATTATATTAACCCACAGAGCCACATGACCACTTACAACTACTAACCAAGGCAGCTATTTTATTAACCCACACAGCTACATGATCACTTACAACCACTAACCAATACAGCTATTATATTAACCCACACAGCTACGTCATCACTCACAACCACTAGCCAATGCAGCTATTATATTAACCTACACAGCAACAGCATCACTTACAACTGCTAACCAAGGCAGCTATTATATTAACCCACACAGCTACAGGATCACTTACAACCACTAATCAAAGCAGCTATTATCATAATCCAGACAGCTACACGATCACTTAGAACTACTAACCAAGGCAGCTGTTATATTAACCCACTCAGCTATATGATCACTTACAACCACTAACCAAGGCAGCTATTATATTAACCCACACAGCTACATGATCACTTACAACCACTAACCAATGCAGCTATTATATTAACCCACACAGCTGCAGGATCACTTACAACCACTAACCAAGACAGCTATTATATTAACCCACACAGCTACATGATCACTTACAACCAATAACCAATGCAGCTATTATATTAACCTACACAGCTACATGATCACTTACAACTACTAACCAATGCAGCTATTATATTAATCTACACAGCTACATGATCACTTACAACTACTAACCAAGGCAGCTATCATATTAACCCACACAGATACAGCATGACTTACAACCACTAACCAATGCAGCTATTATATTAACCCACACAGCTACATGATCACTTACAACCACTAACCAATGCAGCTATTATATTAACCTACACAGCAACAGCATCACTTACAACTGCTAACCAAGGCAGCTATTATATTAACCCACACAGCTACAGGATCACTTACAACCACTAACCAAGGCAGCTATTATATTAACCCACACAGCTACAGGATCACTTACAACCACTAACCAAGGCAGCTATTATATTAACCCACACAGCTATACAATCACTTACAACTACTAACAAAGGCAGTTATTATATTAACCCACACAGCAACAGGATCACTTACAACCACTAACCAAGGCAGCTATTATCTTAACATACACAGCTACATGATCACTTACAACTACTAACCAAGGCAGCTATTATATTAACCCACTCAGCTATATTTTATTTATTTATTTTATTTATCATTTGTTGATCGGGAAAGTCCGACTAGGTTCCACAGAGCCTGTTTTCAGTGGAGGCCCGGGGAGAAATGCTCCAGATGCATGTCTTTATGATCACTTACAACTACTAAAAAAGGAAGTTATTATATTAACCCACACAGCTACATGATCACTTACAACCACTAACCAATGCAGCTATTATATTAACCCACTCAGCTGCAGGATCACTTACAACCACTAACCAAGACAGCTATTATATTAACCCACACAGCTACATGATCACTTACAACCTATAACCAATGCAGCTATTATATTAACCTACACAGCTACATGATCACTTACAACTACTAACCAAGGCAGCTATCATATTAACCCACACAGATACAGCATCACTTACAACCACTAACCAATGCAGCTATTATATTAACCTACACATCTACAGCATCACTTACAACCACTAACCAAGGCCGCTATTATATTAACCCACACAGCTACATGATCACTTACAACCACTAACCAATGCAGCTATTATATTAACCTACACAGCTACATGATCACTTACAACTACTAACCATGGCAGCTATTATATTAACCTACACAGCTACAGCATCACTTACAACTACTAAACAAGGCAGCTATTATATTAACCCACACAGCTACATGATCACCTTCAACGACTAACCATGGCAGCTATTATATTAACCTAAACAGCTACAGCATCACTTACAAACCAAGGCAGCTATTATATTAATCCACACAGCTACATGATCATTTACAAACTACTAACCAAGGCAGCTATTATATTAACCCACACAGCTACATGATCACTTACAACCACTAACGAATGCAGCTATTATATTAAATTACACAGCAACAGCATAACGTTGCAGCCAACCAAGGCAGCTATTATATTAACCCACACAGCTACAGGATCACTTACAACTACTAACCAAGGCAGCTATTATATTAACCCACACAGCTACACAGTCACGTACAACTACTAACCAAGGCAGCTATTATATTAACCCACACAGCTACAGGATCACTTAAAACCAATATCCAAGGCAGCTATTATATTAACCCACACAGCTACATGATCACTTACAACCACTAACCAATGCAGCTATATATTAAACTACACAGCTACAGCATCACTTACAGCTACTAACCAAGGCCGCTATTATATTAACCCACACAGCTACATGATCACTTACAACTTCTAACCAAGGCAGTTATTATATTAACCCACACAGCTACATTATCACTTACAACCACTACCCAATGCAGCTATATTAACTCACACAGCTACAGGATCACTTACAACTACTAACCACGGCAGCTCTTATATTAACCTACACAGCTACAGCATCACTTACAACTACTAACCAAGGCAGCTATTATATTAACTCACACAGCTACATAATCATTTACAACTACTGACCAAGGCAGATATTATATTAACCCACACAGCTACAGCATCACTTACAACCACTAACCAATGAAGCTATTATATTAACCCACACAGCTACATGATCACTTACAACCACTAACCAATGCAGCTATTATATTAACCCACTCAGCTACATGATCACTTACAACTACTAACCAAGATAGCTGTTATATTAACCCACAGAGCCACATGACCACTTACGACTAACCAAGGCAGCTATTATATTAACCCACACAGCTACAGCATCACTTACAACTGCTAACCAAGGCAGCTTTTATATTAACCCACACAGCTACAGGATAACTTACAACCACTAACCAAGGCAGCTCTTATATTAAGCCACAGAGCCACAAGACCACTTACAACCACTAGCCAATGCAGCTATCATATTAACCCACACAGATACAGCATGACTTACAACTACTAACCAATGCAGCTATTATATTAACCTACACAGCTACATGATCACTTACAACTACTAACCAAGGCAGCTATCATATTAACCCACACAGATACAGCATGACTTACAACCACTAACCAATGCAGCTATTATATTAACCCACACAGCTACATGATCACTTACAACCACTAACCAATGCAGCTATTATATTAACCTACACAGCAACAGCATCACTTACAACTGCTAACCAAGGCAGCTACTATATTAACCCACACAGCTACAGGATCACTTACAACCACTAACCAAGGCAGCTATTATATTAACTCACACAGCTACAGGATCACTTACAACCACTAACCAAGGCAGCTATTATATTAATCCACACAGCTACACAATCACTTACAACTACTAACCAAGGCAGTTATTATATTAACCCACACAGCAACAGGTTCACTTACAACCACTAACCAAGGCAGCTATTATCTTAACATACACAGCTACATGATCACTTACAACTACTAACCAAGGCAGCTATTATATTAACCCACTCAGCTATATTTTATTTATTTATTTTATTTAACATTTGTTGATCGGGAAAGTCCGACTAGGTTCCACAGAGCCTGTTTTCAGTGGAGGCCCGGGGAGAAATGCTCCAGATGCATGTCTTTATGATCACTTACAACTACTAACCAAGGCAGTTATTATATTAACCCACACAGCTACATGATCACTTACAACCACTAACCAATGCAGCTATTATATTAACCCACTCAGCTGCGGGATCACTTACAACCACTAACCAAGACAGCTATTATATTAACCCACACAGCTACATGATCACTTACAACCAATAACCAATGCAGCTATTATATTAACCTACACAGCTACATGATCACTTACAACTACTAACCAAGGCAGCTATCCTATTAACCCACACAGATACAGCATCACTTACAACCACTAACCAATGCAGCTATTATATTAACCTACACATCTACAGCATCACTTACAACCACTAAGCAAGGCCGCTATTATATTAACCCACACAGCTACATGATCACTTTCAACTACTAACCATGGCAGCTATTATATTAACCTACACAGCTACAGCATCACTTACAACTACTAAACAAGGCAGCTATTATATTAACCCACACAGCTACATGATCACCTTCAACGACTAACCATGGCAGCTATTATAATAACCTAAACAGCTAAAGCATCACTTACAACTACTAACCAAGGCAGCTATTATATTAACCCACACAGCTACATGATCATTTACAAACTACTAACCAAGGCAGCTATTATATTAACCCACACAGCTACATGATCACTTACAACCACTAACCAATGCAGCTATTATATTAAAGCACACAGCTACATGATCACTTACAACCACTAACGAATGCAGCTATTATATTAAATTACACAGCAACAGCATAACGTACAGCGGCTAACCAAGGCAGCTATTATATTAACCCACACAGCTACAGGATCACTTACAACTACTAACCAAGGCAGCTATTATATTAACCCACACAGCTACACAGTCACGTACAACTACTAACCAAGGCAGCTATTATATTAACCCACACAGCTACAGGATCACTTAAAACCACTATCCAAGGCAGCTATTATATTAACCCACACAGCTACATGATCACTTACAACCACTAACCAATGCAGCTATATATTAAACTACACAGCTACAGCATCACTTACAGCTACTAACCAAGGCCGCTATTATATTAACCCACACAGCTACATGATCACTTACAACTACTAACCAAGGCAGTTATTATATTAACCCACACAGCTACATTATCACTTACAGCCACTACCCAATGCAGCTATTATATTAACTCACACAGCTACAGGATCACTTACAACTACTAACCATGGCAGCTCTTATATTAACCTACACAGCTACAGCATCACTTACAACTACTAACCAAGGCAGCTATTATATTAACTCACACAGCTGCATAATCATTTACAGCTACTGACCAAGGCAGATATTATATTAACCCACACAGCTACAGCATCACTTACAACCACTAACCAATGAAGCTATTATATTAACCCACACAGCTACATGATCACTTACAACCACTAACCAATGCAGCTATTATATTAACCCACTCAGCTACATGATCACTTACAACTACTAACCAAGACAGCTGTTATATTAACCCACAGAGCCACATGACCACTTACTACTAACCAAGGCAGCTATTATATTAACCCACACAGCTACAGCATCACTTACAACTGCTAACCAAGGCAGCTTTTATATTAACCCACTCAGCTACAGGATAACTTACAACCACTAACCAAGGCAGCTCTTATATTAAGCCACAGAGCAACATGACCACTTACAACCACTAGCCAATGCAGCTATTATATTAACCTACACAGCAACAGCATCACTTACAACCACTAACCAAGGCAGCTATTATCATAACTCACATAGCTACATGATCACTTACAAGGCAGCTATTATATTAACCCACTTAGCTATATGATCACTTACAACCACTAACCAAGGCAGCTATTATATTAACCCACACAGCTACATGATCACTTACAACCACTAACCAATGCAGCTATTATATAAACCCACACAGCCACAGGATCACTTACAACCACTAACCAATGCAGCTATTATATTAACCTACACAGCTACACCATGACTTACAACCACTAACCAATGCAGCTATTATATTAACCCACACAGCTTACATGATCACTTACAACCACTAACGAATGCAGCTTTTATATTAACCCACACAGCTACATGAGCACTTACAACCACTAGCCAATGCAGCTATTATATTAACCTACACAGCAACTTCATCACTTACAACTGCTAACCAAGGCAGCTATTATATTAACCCACACAGCTACATGATCACTTACAACCACTAATGAATGCAGCTATTATAGTAACCCACACAGCTGCAAGATCACTTACAAACACTAACCAAGACAGCTATTATATTAACCCACCCAGCTACATGATCACTTACAACCAATAACCAATACAGCTATTATATTAACCTACACAGCTACATGATCACTTACAACTACTAACCAAGGCAGCTATCATATTAACCCACACAGCTACAGCATCACTTACAACCACTAACCAATGCAGCTGTTATATTAACCTACACAGCTACAGCATGACTTACAACCACTAACCAATGCAGCTATTATATTAACCCACACAGCTACATGATCACCTACAACCACTAACCAATGCAGCTATTATATTAACCTACACAGCAACAGCATCACTTACAACTGCTAACCAAGGCAGCTATTATATTAACCCACACAGCTACAGGATCACTTACAACCACTAACCAAGGCAGCTATTATATTAACCCACACAGCTACACAATCACTTACAACTACTAACCAAGGCAGCTATTATATTAACCCACACAGCTACAGGTTCACTTAAAACCACTAACCAAGGCAGCTATTATATTAACCCACACAGCTACATGATAACTTACAACCACTAACCAATGCAGCTATTATATTAACCTACACAGCCACAGCATCACTTACAACTACTAACCAAGGCCACTAATATATTAACCAACACAGCTACATGATCACTTACAACTACTAACCATGGCAGCTATTATATTAACCTACACAGCTACAGCATCACTTACAACTACTAACCAAGTCAGCTATTATATTAACCCACACAGCTACATGATCACTTACAACTACTAACCATGGCAGCTATTATATTAACCTACACAGTTACAGCATCACTTACAACTACTAACCAAGGCAGCTATTATATTAACCCACACAGCTACATCATCATTTACAACTACTAACCAAGGCAGCTATTATATTAACCCACACAGCTACATGATCACTTACAACCAATAACCAATGCAGCTATTATATTAACCTAGACAGCTACAGATCACTTACAACTACTAACCAATGTAGCTATTATATTAACCTAAACAGCTACATGATGACTTAGAACAACTAACTGATGCAGCTATTATATTAACCCACACAGCTACATGATCACTTACAATCATTAACCAAGGCAGCTATTATATTAACCCACACAGCTACAGGATCACTTACAACCACTAACCAAGGCAGCTATTATATTAACCCACACAGCTACATAATCACTTACAACCACGAACCAATGCAGCTATTATATTAACCTACACAGCAACAGCAACACTTTCAGCTCCTAACCAAGGCAGCTATTATATTAACCCAAACAGCTACACAATCACTTACAACTACTAACCAAGGCAGCTATTATATTAACCCACACAGCTACAGGATCACTTACAACCACTAACCAAGGCAGCTGTTATATTAACCTACACAGCTACATGATCACTTACAACTACTAACCAAGGCAGCTATTATATTAACCCACACAGCTACAGCATCACTTGCAACCACTAACCAATTCAGCTATTATATTAACCCACAGAGCCACATGACCACTTACAACTACTAACCAAGGCAGCTATTATATTAACCCACACAGCTACAGCATCACTTACAACCACTAACCAATGCAGCTATTATATTAACCCACACAGCTACATGATCACTTACAACCACTAACCAATGCAGCTATTATATTAACCCACACAGCTACATGATCACTTACAACCACTAACCAATGCAGCTATTATATTAACCCACACAGCTACATGATCACTTACAACCACTAGCCAATGCAGCTATTATATTAACCTACACAGCAACATCATCACTTACAACTGCTAACCAAGGCAGCTATTATATTAACCCACACAGCTACAGGATCACTTACAACCACTAACCAAGGCAGCTATTATCTTAACCCACACAGCTACACGATCACTTACAACTACTAACCAAGGCAGCTATTATATTAACCCACTCAGCTATATGATCACTTACAACCACTATTCAAGGCAGCTATTATATTAACCCACACAGCTACATGATCACTTACAACCACTAACTAATGCAGCTATTATATTAACCCACACAGCTGCAGGATCACTTACAACCACTAACCAAGACAGCTATTATATTAACCCACACAGCTACAGGATCACATAAAACCACTAACCAAGGCAGCTATTATATTAACCCACACAGCTACATGATCACTTACAACCACTAACCAATGCAGCTATAATATTAACCTACACAGCCACAGCATCACTTACAACTACTAACCAAGGCCGCTGTTATATTAACCCATACAGCTACATGATCACTTACAACTACTAACCATGGCAGCTATTATATTAACCTACACAGCTAGAGCATCACTTACAATGACTAACCAAGGCAACTATTGTATTAACCCACACAGCTATACCTTCTATCCAAATACCATAGACTCTCCCATATTAATTATGTCCTAACTACTGACAAAAAATTGAAGCTTCAAATCCACCTAATAAACAACTCTTTAACTAAACTTATTTATCTCACCTTACAAGATGGAGACATCCATCCTAACCCAGGACCAAAAAACCTCTCATCCCAAACTTCTATATCAAAAACTAATAATTCTCTCCTAATAGGTAATCTCAACATTCAAAGTTTAAATAACAAAGTATCACACCTCCATGCACTCCTAGACACCCACTCTTTCGATATCCTCTGCCTCTCAGAGACCTGGCTAAAACCTGATACCAAAGATACTGCCATTTTATCACAAGGCTATAATATTGCTAGACTTGACCGTTTAAAATGTAAAGGTGGTGGAGTTGCAATCCTCTATAAGAATCATTTAAATATCTCCACCCTATCTGTAAACCCAACTCAGGATAGCAAAGCAGAAATCATTACTACAAAACTTCAACTTAACTCTAAGAAAGCGCTTTACATAATTTGCATCTACATACCTCCTGGTAACAATATACCCACTGTAGAAGCCTTTCTCAACTGGGTATCCACTACTTACCCCCAAGAAACTGTAATTCTTGGTGACTTTAACATAGACTGGAAAAGTATTAATTCAGAAAATCCTACTTCTCACATTAACCTCCATGGTTTCTCCCAAACCATGACCTCAACCACAAGAATCAATAAGCCCAATAATAAAGACAGCATTCTTGACTGGATACTTATAAACAAAGACAAACAATTTTATGATGTAGGAACCCTGCCAGATGATATCACTGACCATTGTCTGACTTATATTACAAGAGACAAAATTGATTTTCCAAACCTCCCAAACATTAGAAAAGTTCGCTCAACCAAACATTTTAACATAGATTTATTTCAAGTTGAACTAAATTCATGTAACTGGAACCCCTTCAAAACACTTCCTCTGGATAATGCAGTATTATACTTTAATACTACCTTCCTATCCATTCTTGATAAACATGCCCCCGAACGTACTATCAGAATGAAACCGAACATTGCCCCCTGGCTCTCTAAAGAAACTAAAAACTTAATTCTCGCCAGAAACAAAGTATGGGCTTCATGGAGACACCATAGAAATAACCCTGATCTTATCCACTTCCGTCAGCTTAGAAATATGACAAAAAAAGCTATTATTACTGACAAAAAAAACTATTACTGTAAACTCCAACAAACAAACCATAACAACCCCAAACAGTTCTGGTCTTCAATCAATAAACTCCTTTCCCCAGGAACAACCAAAACTCCCACCCCTCTTAATGCTGACCCAGACAACCCCCACCAAACTGCTAATACTTTTAACTCTTTCTTTATTGACTCTATCCAAACCCTAGCCAGACAAATGAACATCAACTATGTCACCCCTCCAAGTAACCCTATGGACCCATCCTATAACTTTACACTACAACCTATCCCCACATCATTTATCTACAGACTTATTAACAAACTTAAACCTTGTACTCCTTTAGCTGACAAGCTCCCATCTCTCTACCTCCAAAGGGCTGCCAAAGTGATTGCATACCCTATATCCATACTCATAAACAGGACAATCAAAGAAGGAACCGTCCCTGAGATCTGGAAAGTTTCCCATATTATTCCATTACATAAAGGGGGTAACTCTATTGATTATTCCAACTACAGACCAATTGCTCACCTTTCCCCATTAGCAAAACTTATGGAAAAATGTATTCACCGGCAACTCTTACAACATCTCACTCTGCACAACATAATAGCAACCTGTCAACATGGCTTTAGACCTCATCACAGTACTACCACTGCTCTCTTATCTTTTGTAGAAACCATCAATAGGAATCGTAATAACAACCTTCTCTCTTCAGCTCTCTTTATTGACCTCTCCAAAGCATTCGACATGGTCAACCATTCCACCTTAATTTACATACTTGAATCCCTCTCCTTTGACAACCTTGCCACTAAATGGTTTAAATCTTACCTTAGCAACAGACAACAAGCAGTTCTATGGCAAAATCAACTCTCTTCTCTCCTACCCATAAACATTGGTGTCCCTCAGGGCCCCATTCTTGGACCACTTCTATTCTCCCTTTTCATTAATAATCTCCACTCTGCTATCCCTCAAGCTACCTGCATCCAATATGCAGACGACTCTACCCTTATCTGCTCTGCTTCTTCTCCTCCTGAACTCTGTTCACTCACTCAAAATATCTTCAACTCAGTTGAAACATGGTTCCATAAACGTTCCCTCTTACTAAATGTCAAAAAAACTAAACTTCTTCTCTTTACTCCCACCACCCGATCCCCTTCCTTACACTTCACCATATCCTCTAATAATACCACAGTTATCACACCCGATCCTACAACAAAACTGTTAGGAATAACCATTGACAATAATCTCTCTTTTAATCAACACATTAATAACGCCATTAAATCAGTCAACAGAAAAATAGGATCCTTATACCGAATTAAACCCTTCCTAACTGAATCGGCTAGAGCCAAGATTGCCCACTCCCATCTATTGACAACACTTCTCTATGCTTCACCTATATTTACCAACCTTAAGAAAGCCAACCTTAATAAACTGGCTATATGCTACAATAACATTGCCCGCTTCGCCACTGGCAACCCCTTCAGAACCCACCACTGTATTAACCTGAAACAACTAGGATGGCTGGAATTCCAAAACCTTCTGCTCATCCCCCAACTAAACATTGCCCACAAAATACTGCACCAGCCTTCAAACACCCCTATACTCTCAGAACTTTTAAGCCCATACAATAATCTTAATTCCCTTCGTTCTTCTACAAAACTTATGGCTAAATTAACAAAGTCCAATAACTCAGCTGGTGACTCTCTTTTTTCTAGTACAGTAGGAAGGAACTGGAATCTACTACCCAGTGACATAACACTAATCTCATCACTGCCCCTCTTCAAACAAAGAATAAAAGAACATCTGAAAAGTCACTGGCTCTGTTCCTGCACTAAACCTGACTAAATTTCTACCCCTCTCTATCTCATTTCTTCCCCTGCATCTCTCTCCCCCTTCCCTGAACAATTTATCTTTTTTTACTTACCTCTTTTCCTCTTCACTGAACATTTGTTTAATCCTTTCTTTTCCTTTCTTTTTTACTTTACTCTTACTTTCCTCACACTTATCCTCCCTATTCACCTTTCCCTAATTTTTACTTCTCTGTAGTTTATTTATTTATAGGTAATGATATTAGTTCCTATTAGTGAATTGTTTTTGCATGCAAATCTTTCCTTTTTTGACTTTACAATTATCCTGGTGTTTTTGCTTGTATTACACTTCAAATGTTGTATGTTTTTTATATATACTGTGGAGCTTTTCTCCCCGGGCCTCTACTGAAAATGGAAATATATCCAGCTAGACTAGCCCGGTCAACAAATGTAAAATAAATAAATAAAATAAAAATCACTTACAACTGCTAACCAAGGCAGCTATTATAATAACCCACTCAGCTACAGGATAACTTACAACCACTAACCAAGGCAGCTGTTATATTAAGCCACAGAGCCACATGACCACTTACAACCACTAGCCAATGCAGCTATTATCATAACCCACATAGCTACACGATCACTTACAACTACTAACCAAGGCAGCTATTATATTAACCCACTTAGCTATATGATCACTTACAACCACTAACCAAGGCAGCTATTATATTAACCCACACAGCTACATGATCACTTACAACCACTAACCAATGCAGCTATTATATGAAGTCAAACAGCTGTAGGATCACTTACAACCACTAACCAATGCAGCTATTATATTAACCTACACAGCTACAGCATGACTTACAACCACTAACAAATGCAGCTATTATATTAACCCACACAGTTTACATGATCACTTACAACTGCTAACCAAGGCAGCTATTATATTAACCCACACAGCTACAGGATCACTTACAACCACTAACCAAGGCAGCTATTATCTTAACACACACAGCTATACGATCACTTACAACTACTAACCAAGAGAGCTATTATATTAACCCACACAGCTACATGATCACTTACAACCACTAACGAATGCAGCTATTATATTAACCCACACAGCTGCAGGATCACTTACAAACACTAACCAAGACAGCTATTATATTAACCCACCCAGCTACATGAGCACTTACAACCAATAACCAATACAGCTATTATATTAACCTACACAGCTACATGATCACTTACAACTACTAACCAAGGCAGCTATCATATTAACCCACACAGCTACAGCATCACTTACAACCACTAACCAATGCAGCTATTATATTAACCTACACAGCTACAACATGACTTACAACCACTAACCAATGCAGCTATTATATTAACCCACACAGCTACATGATCACCTACAACCAATAACCAATGCAGCTATTATATTAACCTACACAGCAACAGCATCACTTACAACTGCTAACCAAGGCAGCTATTATATTAACCCAGACAGCAACATGATCACTTACAACTACTAACCATGGCAGCTATTATATTAACCTACACAGCTAGAGCATCACATACAACTACTAACCAATGCAGCTATTATATTAACCTACACAGCTACAGATCACTTACAACTACTAACCAATGCAGCTATTATATTAACCCACAAAGCTACATGATCACTTACAATCACTAACCAAGGCAGCTATTATATTAACCCACACAGCTACATGATCACTTACAACCACTAACCAATGCAGCTATTATATTAACCTACACAGCAACAGCATCACTTACAACTGCTAACCAAGGCAGCTATTATATTAACCCACACAGCTACAGGATCACTTACAACCACTAACCAAGGCAGCTATTATATTAACCCACACAGCTACATGATCACTTACAACCACGAACCAATGCAGCTATTATATTAACCTACACAGCAACAGCAACACTTACAGCTGCTAACCAAGGCAGCTATTATATTAACCCAAACAGCTACAGGATCACTTACAACCACTAACCAAGGCAGCTATTATATTAACCCACACAGCTACATGATCACTTACAACCACTAACCAATGCAGCTATTATATTAACCTACACAGCAACAGCATCACTTACAACTGCTAACCAAGGCAGCTATTATATTAACCCACACAGCTACAGGATCACTTACAACCACTAACCAAGGCAGCTATTATATTAACCCACACAGCTACATAATCACTTACAACCACGAACCAATGCAGCTATTATATTAACCTACACAGCAACAGCAACACTTTCAGCTCCTAACCAAGGCAGCTATTATATTAATCTGCACAGCTACAGGATCACTTAAAACCACTAACCAAGGCAGCTATTATATTAACCCACACAGCTACATGATCACTTACAACCTCTAACCAATGCAGCTATTATATTAAACTATACAGCTACAGCATCACTTACAACTATTAACCATGGCAGCTATTATATTAACCTACACAGCTACAGCATCACTTACAACTACTAACCAAGGCAGCTATTATATTAACCCACACAGCTACATGATCACTTACAACTACTAGCCATGGCAGCTCTTATATTAACCTACACAGCTACAGCATCACTTACAACTACTAACCAAGGCAGCTATTATATTAACCCACACAGCTACTTGATCACTTACAACCACTAACCAATGCAGCTATTATATTAACCCACACAGCTACATGATCACTTACAACCACTAACCAAAGCAGCTGTTATATTAACCTACACAGCTACATGATCACTTACAACTACTAATCAAAGCAGCTATTATATTATCCCACACAGCTACAGCATCACTTACAACCACTAACCAATTCAGCTATTATATTAACCCACAGAGCCACATGACCACTTACAACTACTACCCAAGGCAGCTATTATATTAACCCACACAGCTACAGCATCACTTACAACCACTAACCAATGCAGCTATTATATTAACCCACACAGCTACATGATCACTTACAACCACTAACCAATGCAGCTATTATATTAACCCACACAGCTACATGATCACTTACAACCACTAACCAATGCAGCTATTATATTAACACACACAGCTACATGATCACATACAACCACTAGCCAATGCAGCTATTATATTAACCTACACAGCAACATCATCACTTACAACTGCTAACCAAGGCAGCTATTATATTAACCCACACAGCTACAGGAACACTTACAACCACTAACCAAGGCAGCTATTATCTTAACCCACACAGCTACATGATCACTTATAACTGCTAATCAAGGCAGCTATTATATTAACCCACTCAGCTATATGATCACTTACAACCACTAACCAATGCAGCTATTATATTAACCCACACAGCTGCAGGATCACTTACAACCACTAACCAAGACAGCTATTATATTAACCCACACAGCTACAGGATCACATAAAACCACTAACCAAGGCAGCTATTATATTAACCCACACAGCTACATGATCACTTACAACCACTAACCAATGCAGCTATTATATTAACCAACACAGCCACAGCATCACTTACAACTACTAACCAAGGCCGCTGTTATATTAACCCATACAGCTACATGATCACTTACAACTACTAACCATGGCAACTATTATATTAACCTACACAGCTACAGCATCACTTACAACCACTAACCAAGGCAGCTATTATATTAACCCACACAGCTACATGATCATTAACAACTACTAACCAAGGCAGCTATTATATTTACCCACACAGCTACATGATCACTTACAACCACTAACCAATGCAGCTATTATATTAACCTACACAGCTACAGATCACTTACAACTACTAACCAATGTAGCTATTATATTAACCTACACAGCTACATGATGACTTAGAACAACTAACCAATGCAGCTATTATATTAACCCACACAGCTACATGATCACTTACAATCACTAACCAAGGCAGCTATTATATTAACCCACACAGCTACATGATCACTTACAACCACTAACCAATGCAGTTATTATATTAACCTACACAGCAACAGCATCACTTACAACTGCTTACCAAGACAGCTATTATATTAACCCACACAGCTACAGGATCACTTACAACCACTAACCAAGGCAGCTATTATCTTAACTCACACAGCTACACGATCACTTACAACTACTAACCAAGGCAGCTATTATATTAACCCACTCAGCTATATGATCACATAAAACCACTAACCAAGGCAGCTATTATATTAACCCACACAGCTACATGATCACTTACAACCACTAACCAATGCAGCTATTATATTAACCTACACAGCCACAGCATCACTTACAACTACTAACCAAGGCCGCTGTTATATTAACCCATACAGCTACATGATCACTTACAACTACTAACCATGGCAGCTATTATATTAACCTACACAGCTACAGCATCACTTACAACGACTAACCAAGGCAGCTATTATATTAACCCACTCAGCTACAGGATAACTTACAACCACTAACCAAGGCAGCTGTTATATTAAGCCACAGAGCCACATGACCACTTAACTAGCCAATGCAGCTATTATCATAACCCACATAGCTACACGATCACTTACAACTACAAACCAAGGCAGCTATTATATTAACCCACTAAGCTATATGATCACTTACAACCACTAACCAAGGCAGCTATTATATTAACCCACACAGCTACATGATCACTTACAACCACTAACCAATGCAGCTATTATATGAAGCCAAACAGCTGTAGGATCAATTACAACCACTAACCAATGCAGCTATTATATTAACCTACACAGCTACAGCATGACTTACAACCACTAACCAAGGCAGCTATTATATTAACCCACACAGCTTACATGATCACTTACAACCACTAACCAAGGCAGCTATTATCTTAACCCACACAGCTATATGATCACTTACAACTACTAACCAAGAGAGCTATTATATTAACCCACACAGCTACATGATCACTTACAACCACTAATGAATGCAGCTATTATATTAACCCACACAGCTGCAGGATCACCTACAAACACTAACCAAGACAGCTATTATATTAACCCACCCAGCTACATGATCACTTACAACCAATAACCAATATATCTATTATATTAAACTACACAGCTACATGATCACTTACAACTACTAACCAAGGCAGCTATCATATTAACCCACACAGCTACAGCATCACTTACAACCACTAACCAATGCAGCTATTATATTAACCTACACAGCTACAACATGACTTACAACCACTAACCAATGCAGCTATTATATTAACCCACACAGCTACAGGATCACCTACAACCACTAACCAATGCAGCTATTATATTAACCTACACAGCAACCGCATCACTTACAACTGCTAACCAAGGCAGCTATTATATTAACCCAGACAGCTACATGATCACTTACAACTACTAACCATGGCAGCTATTATATTAACCTACACAGCTAGAGCATCACTTACAACTACTAACCAATGCAGCTATTATATTAACCTACACAGCTACAGATCACTAACAACTACTAACCAATGCAGCTATTATATTAACCCACACAGCTACATGATCACTTACAATCACTAACCAAGGCAGCTATTATATTAACCCGCACAGCTACATGATCACTTACAACCACTAACCAATGCAGCTATTATATTAACCTACACAGCAACAGCATCACTTACAACTGCTAACCAAGGCAGCTATTATATTAACCCACACAGCTACAGGATCACTTACAACCACTAAACAAGGCAGCTATTATATTAACCCACACAACTACATGATCACTTACAACCACGAACCAAGGCAGCTATTATATTAACCTACACAGCAACAGCAACACTTTCAGCTCCTAACCAAGGCAGCTATTATATTAATCTGCACAGCTACAGGATCACTTAAAACCACTAACCAAGGCAGCTATTATATTAACCCACACAGCTACATGATCACTTACAACCACTAACCAATGCAGCTATTATATTAAACTATACAGCTACAGCATCACTTACAACTATTAACCATGGCAGCTATTATATTAACCTACACAGCTACAGCATCACTTACAACTACTAACCAAGGCAGCTATTATATTAACCCACACAGCTACATGATCACTTACAACTACTAGCCATGGCAGCTCTTATATTAACCTACACAGCTACAGCATCACTTACAACTACTAACCAAGGCAGCTATTATATTAACCCACACAGCTACATGATCACTTACAACCACTAACCAATGCAGCTATTATATTAACCCACACAGCTACATGATCACTTACAACCACTAACCAAGGCAGCTGTTATATTAACCTACACAGCTACATGATCACTTACAACTACTAACCAAGGCAGCTATTATATTAACCCACACAGCTACAGCATCACTTACAACCACTAACCAATTCAGCTATTATATTATCCCACAGAGCCACATGACCACTTACAACTACTACCCAAGGCAGCTATTATATTAACCCACACAGCTACAGCATCACTTACAACTACTAACCAAGGCAGCTATTATATTAACCCACACAGCTACATGATCATTAACAACTACTAACCAAGGCAGCTATTATATTAACCCACACAGCTACATGATCACTTACAACCACTAACCAATGCAGCTATTATATTAACCTACACAGCTACAGATCACGTACAACTACTAACCAATGTAGCTATTATATTAACCTACACAGCTACATGATGACTTAGAACAACTAACCAAGGCAGCTATTATATTAACCCACACAGCTACATGATCACTTACAACCAGTAACCAATGCAGCTATTATATTAACCTACACAGCAACAGCATCACTTACAACTGCTTACCAAGGCAGCTATTATATTAACCCACACAGCTACAGGATCACTTACAACCACTAACCAAGGCAGCTATTATATTAACCCACACAGCTACATGATCACTTACAACCACTAACCAATGCAGCTATTATATTAAACTACACAGCTACAGCATCACTTACAACTACTAACCAAGGCAGTTATTATATTAACCCACACAGCTACATGATCACTTAGAACCACTAACCAATGCAGCTATTATATTAACCCACACAGCTACAGGATCACTTACAACTATTAACCATGGCAGCTATTATATTAACCTACACAGCTACAGCATCACTTACAACTACTAACCAAGGCAGCTCTTATATTAACCTACACAGCTACAGCATCACTTACAACTACTAACCAAGGCAGTTATTATATTAACCCACACAGCTACATGATCATTTACAACTACTAACCAAGGCAGCTATTATATTGACCCACACAGCTACATGATCACTTACAACCACTAACCAATGCAGCTATTATATTAACCTACACAGCTACATGATGACTTAGAACAACTAAACAATGCAGCTATTATATTAACCCACACAGCTACAGGATCCCTTACAACCACTAACCAAGGCAGCTATTATATTAACCTACACAGCTACAGGATCACTTACAACCACTAACCAAGGCAGCAATTATATTATCCTACACAGCTAGCTACATGAACACTTACAACCACTAACCAATGCAGCTATTATATTAACCCACACAGTTACAGGATCACTTACAAACACTAACCAAGGCAGCTATTATATTAAACTACACAGCTACATGATCACTTACAACTACTAACCAATTCAGCTATTATATTAACCCACAGAGCCACGTGACCACTTACAACTACTTACCAAGACAGCTATTATATTAACCCACACAGCTACAGGATCACTTACAACCACTAAACAAGGCAGCTATTATATTAACCCACACAGCTACAGCATCACTTACAACCACTAACCAATTCAGCTATTATATTAACCCACAGAGCCACGTGACCACTTACAACTACTTACCAAGACAGCTATTATATTAACCCACACAGCTACAGGATCACTTACAACCACTAACCAAGGCAGCTATTATCTTAACTCACACAGCTACATGATCACTTACAACTACTAACCAAGGCAGCTATTATATTAACCCACTCAGCTATATGATCACTTACAACCACAAACCAAGGCAGCTATTATATTAACCCATACAGCTACATGATCACTTAAGACCACTAACCAATGCAGCAATTATATTAACCCACACAGCTGCAGGATCACTTACAACCACTAACCAAGACAGCTATTATATTAACCCACACAGCTACATGATCACTTACAACTACTAACCAATGCAACTATTAAATTAACCTACACAGCTACATGATCACTTAACACTACTAACCAAGGCAGCTATCATATTAACCCACACAGCGCCAGCATCACTTACAACCACTAACCAATGCAGCTATTATATTAGCCTACACAGCTGCAGCATGACTTACAACCACTAACCAAGGAAGCTATTATATTAACCCACACAGCTACATGATCACTTACAACCACTAATCAAGGCAGCTATTATATTAACCCACACAGCTACATGTTCACTTACAACCACTAACCAATGCAGCTATTATATTAACCCACACAGCTACAGGATCACTTACAACCACTAACCAATGCAGCTATTACATTAACCCACACAGCTACAGGATCACTTACAACTATTAACCAAGGAAGCTATTATATTAACCCACACAGCTACATGATCACTTACAACTACTAACCATGGCAGCTATTATATTAACCTACACAGCTAGAGCATCACTTACAACTACTAACCAATGCAGCTATTATATTAACCTACACAGCTACAGATCACTTACAACTACTAACCAATGCAGCTATTATATTAACCCACACAGCTACATGATCACTTACAATCACTAACCAAGGCAGCTATTATATTAACCCACACAGCTACATGATCACTTACAACCACTAACCAATGCAGCTATTATATTAACCTACACAGCAACAGCATCACTTACAACTGCTAACCAAGGCAGCTATTATATTAACCCACACAGCTACAGGATCACTTACAACCACTAACCAAGGCAGCTATTATATTAACCCACACAGCTACATGATCAATTACAACCATGAACCAATGCAGCTATTATATTAACCTACACAGCAACAGCAACACTTACAGCTGCTAACCAAGGCAGCTATTATATTAACCCAAACAGCTACAGGATCACTTACAACCACTAACCAAGGCAGCTATTATATTAACCCACACAGCTACATGATCACTTACAACCACTAACCAATGCAGCTATTATATTAACCTACACAGCAACAGGATCACTTACAACTGCTAACCAAGGCAGCTATTATATTAACACACACAGCTACAGGATCACTTACAACCACTAACCAAGGCAGCTATTATATTAACCCACACAGCTACATACTCACTTACAACCACGGACCAATGCAACTATTATATTAACCTACACAGCAACAGCAACACTTTCAGCTCCTAACCAAGGCAGCTATTATATTAATCTGCACAGCTACAGGATCACTTAAAACCACTAACCAAGGCAGCTATTATATTAACCCACACAGCTACATGATCACTTACAACCACTAACCAATGCAGCTATTATATTAAACTATACAGCTACAGCATCACTTACAACTATTAACCATGGCAGCTATTATATTAACCTACACAGCTACAGCATCACTTACAACTACTAACCAAGGCAGCTATTATATTAACCCTCACAGCTACATGATCACTTACAACTACTAGCCATGGCAGCTCTTATATTAACCTACACAGCTACAGCATCACTTACAACTACTAACCAAGGCAGCTATTATATTAACCCACACAGCTACATGATCACTTACAACCACTAACCAATGCAGCTATTATATTAACCCACACAGCTACATGATCACTTACAACCACTAACCAAGGCAGCTGTTATATTAACCTACACAGCTACATGATCACTTACAACTACTAACCAAGGCAGCTATTATATTAACCCACACAGCTACAGCATCACTTACAACCACTAACCAATTCAGCTATTATATTAACCCACAGAGCCACATGACCACTTACAACTACTACCCAAGGCAGCTATTATATTAACCCACACAGCTACAGCATCACTTACAACCACTAACCAATGCAGCTATTATATTAACCCACACAGCTACATGATCACTTACAACCACTAACCAATGCAGCTATTATATTAACCCACACAGCTACATGATCACTTACAACCACTAACCAATGCAGCTATTATATTGACACACACAGCTACATGATCACTTACAACCACTAGCCAATGCAGCTATTATATTAACCTACACAGCAACATCATCACTTACAACTGCTAACCAAGGCAGCTATTATATTAACCCACACAGCTACAGGATCACTTACAACCACTAACCAAGGCAGCTATTATCTTAACCCACACAGCTACACGATCACTTATAACTGCTAATCAAGGCAGCTATTATATTAACCCACTCAGCTATATGATCCCTTACAACCACTAACCAATGCAGCTATTATATTAACCCACACAGCTGCAGGATCACTTACAACCACTAACCAAGACAGCTATTATATTAACCCACACAGCTACAGGATCACATAAAACCACTAACCAAGGCCGCTGTTATATTAACCCATACAGCTACATGATCACTTACAACTACTAACCATGGCAACTATTATATTAACCTACACAGCTACAGCATCACTTACAACTACTAACCAAGGCAGCTATTATATTAACCCACACAGCTACATGATCATTAACAACTACTAACCAAGGCAGCTATTATATTAACCCACACAGCTACATGATCACTTACAACCACTAACCAATGCAGCTATTATATTAACCTACACAGCTACAGATCACTTACAACTACTAACCAATGCAGCTATTATATTAACCCACACAGCTACATGATCACTTACAATCACTAACCAAGGCAGCTATTATATTAACCCACACAGCTACATGATCACTTACAACCACTAACCAATGCAGCTATTATATTAACCTACACAGCAACAGCATCAATTACAACTGCTTACCAAGGCAGCTATTATATTAACCCACACAGCTACAGGATCACTTACAACCACTAACCAATGCAGCTATTACACTAACCCACACAGCTACAGGATCACTTACAACTATTAACCAAGGAAGCTATTATATTAACCCACACAGCTACATGATCACTTACAACCACTAATCAAGGCAGCTATTATATTAACCCACACAGCTACATGTTCACTTACAACCACTAACCAATGCAGCTATTATATTAACCCACACAGCTACTGGATCACTTACAACCACTAACCAAGGCAGCTCTTATATTAACCCACACAGCTACATGATCACTTGCAACCACTAACCAATGTTGCTATTATATTAACCCACACAGCTTCAGGATCACTTACAACAACTAACCAATGCAGCTATTTTATTAACCTACACAGCTACAGGATCCCTTACAACCAGTAGCCAATGCAGCTATTATATTAACCTACACACCTACAAGATCACTTGCAACCACTAACCAATGCAGCTATTATATTAACTTACGCAGCTACCACATCACTTACAACTACTAACCAAGGCAGCTATTATATTAACCCACACAGCTACATGATCACATACTAACCAAAACAGCTATTAAATTAACCTACACACCTACAGCATCACTTACATCTACTAACCAAGGCAGCTATTTTATTAACCCACACAGCTACATGATCACTTACAACTACTAACCAAGGCAGTTATTATATTAACCCACACAGCTACATGATCACTTACAACCACTAACCAATGCAGCTAATATATTAACCTACACTGCTACAGGATCATTTAGAACTACTAAACAATACAGCTATTATATTAACCTACACAGCTACAGGATCACTTAGAACTACTAACCAATGCAGCTATTATATTAACCCACACAGCTACATGATCACTTACAATCACTAACCAAGACAGCTATTATATTAACCCACACAGCTACAGGATCACTTACAACCACTAACCAATGCAGCCATTATATTAACCCACACAGCTACCAGATCACTTACAGCCACTAACCAATGCAGCTATTATATTACCCCACACAGCTACACGATCACTTACAACTACTAACCAAGGCAGCTATTATATTAACCTACACAGCTACAGGATCACTTACAACCACTAACCAATATAGCTATTATATTAACCTACACAGCTACAGGATCACTTAAAACCACTAACCAGTGCAGCTATTATATTAACCCACACAGCTACATGATCATTTACAACCACTAACCAAAGCAGCTATTATATTAACCTACACAGCTACATGATCACTTACAACTACTAACCAATGCAGCTATTATATTAGCCCACACAGCTACATGATCACTTACAACCACTAACCAATATAGCTATTATATTAACCTACACAGCTACAGGATCACTTAAAACCACTAACCAGTGCAGCTATTATATTAACCCACACAGCTACATGATCATTTACAACCACTAACCAAAGCAGCTATTATATTAACCTACACAGCTACATGATCACTTACAACTACTAACCAATGCAGCTATTATATTAACCCACACAGTTACAGGATCACTTACAACCAATAACCAAGGCAGCTATTATATTAACCTTCACAGCTATATGATCACTTACAACCACTAACCAATGTAGCTATTATATTAACCTACACAGCTACAGGATCACTTATAACCACTAACCAATGCAGCTATTATATTAACTCACACAGCTACATGATCACTTACATCTGCTAACCAAAACAGCTATTATATTAACCCGCACAGCTACAGGATCACTTCCAACCACTAACCAAGGCAGCCATTATATTAACCCACACAGCTACATGATCACTTACAACCACTAACCGATGCAGCTATTATATTAACCCACACAGCTACACGATCATTTATAACCACTAACCAAGGCAGCTATTATATTAACCCACACAGCTATACGATCACTTACAACTACTAACCAAGGCAGCTATTATATTAACCCACACAGCTACAGCATCACTTACAACCACTAACCAATGCAGCTATTATATTAACCTACAGAGCTACAGCATCACTTACAACCACTAACCAAGGCAGCTATTATATTAACCCACACATCTACATGGTCGCTTACAACCACTAACCAATGCAGCTATTCTATTAACCCACAGAGTTACAGGATCACTTACAACCACTAACCAAGGCTGCTATTATATTAACCCACACAGCTACATGATCACTTACAACTAATAACCAAGGCAGCTATTATATTAACCAGCACAGCTACATGATCACTTACAACCACTAACCAAGACAGCTATTATATTAACCCACACAGCTACATGATCACTTACAGCCACTAACCAATGCAGCTATTATCTGTTAACTCCTATTACATGATTTTTTCTGCTATTCAACCTGCATAACTTTCTTAACATGAGTCTGCATGTCCTCCCCGCGGTCAAGTAGCGTTCAAAAGACATGCGTGAATGGACATGCCTTCATTGAAGTTTGAGTGTCGAACTGGCACCTCCACACCATAAAAATCTACTGCCAATCATTAGCAGACCCGAGTTCCACTGTGGTGACCCCTTACCAGGAAAAGCCGAAAGAAAAACAACAACAACTCTCCTGACATTTTACCATACCATCATAAACCTTGTAATCATGGATTGCTGAAATTTCATAGTCCTCCATTTGGATATTTTATCTTCTTTACCCTTCTTGGCTTCACTAGAAATCCTCGTCTATCATTTTCACTCTCTATCACTCGGTGTACTTCTATAATTGATAACCTTATATGCCTTCCGGCCCAGGTAGTGCCTGAAAAGGGTCTTTGAACCACTGCACTTACTAAGTTAACAAATATAATAAATAAAATGAAATAAAATAAATATGGTGGCAAGACTCTCACACTCTCTCATGCAGGGAGCTTTGACCTTCTTAATATAGCCTACTCAGAGTTTCCATAACTTGGGAGAGGTTATTAATTTTCAATTAAATGGCCCATCCCTGTAATACAAGTTGCTTAAACTTAGTTACTTTCAAATGGATAATGATTATGCTCCCAAAATTTGCCTCCAGTTATTTTCTCCAATAACAGCACTAAGAAGGAACAAACAGACTGACATGAAAGAAAGGCACTTGATGTTTGAAGGTGGAGGGAAAAGGGGGCTAAAATATTATATATTAAAAAGAAAATGCAACAATACTCTCCCAACTTTTTATTAGTTTACAGTTTGTTATTAAAACTTTCCACTGACTGCTATTAGTATACTCATGACATATCTAATCCAGCTGAGATTCAGTCAGCCAGGTTTACCTTAAGCTTCAAAGATACATATACAGCTATGAGATATCCCTTGACTGTAGCAGTGAGAGGATAGCAAAGATTCCATATTCTCAACCTTCAAATCTACCAAAATAGCCAGTGGAATAAGTTTGCAGCTATATATATATATATATATATATATATATATATATATATATATATACATATACATATACATACATATATATATATATATATATATATATATATATACACACATACATAGCGCATCTTAGTACATTAGTAATTATGTGACACCCCCACTTCCTTACTGCTCACATTTTCTGTACTTATCCAAATACATTTCAAAAAATAATCTATAATTATTGGTGAACTATGTTCTTTAGTAACCTATTCTAATGACCTACCATCCTCCCAGTAGAGCACAACTTCCTGGCATCTAGTCTGAAACTATCTCAAACTATCATCCTTTATTGGCCTGTTAGCATTGCTTCTCTCATTTCTGACAAGTGTAATCCCTCTAAGCAGTTCTTTTACCACCAAATCATGTTTCACCTAAACCAAAGAAATAAAAGAGAATAGTGCTTTAAACACAACCAACAAACATCCAAAGTAAAGCACCTAGGAACCAGCAAAACGAAGCCACCAACACAGCGTAGAAAGGAGCAAAAAAGTCTGTTTTATTTGTCTGTTTAAAACATTTGCCCTCGAAGTAGAGAAAATTGTGTTTGAGTACCATTTCCATCAATTCTGTCATCAGAGTAATGGTATCATTGTCTAAGCTACCTTTTGTTCTCAGTGCTTCTTCGAACCAGTCCAAACCCGTTTGGTAAGTTATAACATCGAACAGGTCCTGTATGTCTGAAGTAACGAAAATAAGGTTTTCATGATATAACCCCTGGTCGATGCTCCTCAAAAAGTCCCAAGAATCCTTAAGGATGCCCACCTTATTTAGCCATACTTCCTTCAGTCTTAAATCTAAGTACTTGGCTATTGGATAAGTTTTGGATCCTGAAGCAGCTACTATAGCTCTCAAAGGTGGATTAAGGACATCCTTATGGACCTTCAGTATTCCAAAGATAGAAGGGACTTTGGGTTTGTCAAAAGTTAGAAATGATAAAGTCTCCTGGCTTATCTGTTGGTCATTAGCCATTTCCTGTAACATAAAATCTATTTTCCGATGGGCCACATTGATTTCATTACGAGAAACTCTGGTGTACCTTTCAGGATTATTCAACATTTTCAGCATTTTAGCTGAGTACATTATGCTATCCATAAAGATCCCCCCCCCCCCTTGTCAGGATTCATAACCCTCACATAACCATTCTTTCTCATTGAATCCATCAATGCATGTTCTTCTTTAGTTAAGTTGTAGAATCTAGTTTGATTATTTAAATTTTGTCTCAACTCCATCTCTACTTGGGTCTCAAAATTTTTGATTTGGGGGTGGAGGGGTAGGTTGAATATACTCTTTTTACTAATAGTACTAGCAGGAGGTCTGTTAGGCATCATGAGTTCAAGATTTTTCTTCCTCAAAAATAGTTTGAGGTCTATGAGCACGTGTTCAATTTGACTTGTACTACTAGGTACAAATTTGAGTCCTTTAGTGAACAAACTAAAGTGTATAGGTCTTATATCTAGAGAACTGTAGTTGAAAATGCTGAAATGTTGGTATAAGTGTTGGTAACCATCCACTACAATGCTTTTTTTCCTTTAAGTTCCCGGGTATTACATGGGTTTGAACTTCATCTTTTGTTACCCCCCCCTTCCGATACCCACCCTTTGGGTAGGAGTAATTCATTGGATTTTGTTGCCTGATTCTCTCCGATCTCCTCACTGTAGGGAATTCTAAAAGGTCATTCAAGTTATACGGCCCCCTGGTCCACACATCTCTGAAATTCCAAGGGTTCCATAGAGGTGTTCCATCCTGTGTTAACAGTGTTCCCCCTCTGTATTTCACCCTCTCCATTTTCATAATAATTCCTATATGTTCTCCTCTGACTACTAGGTTTAGGGTAACTACGTTTATCTCTATATGCTAAAACATCCCTATCTAGTTTTTTACATTTTCTGTAGTAAATTTGTTTACATTTTTTCTTTTATTTTCTCCTTAACTTTAAAATATTTCACTTTTTCACTTTCCACAGTGAATAGGAGATCTGAAACTATTTTGTTATTAATGTCTCCTATTTGGTCCTATAGTACATCCATTTCTTTTTCATTGTTGGGAATAATGGCTTGTAAAATAGCCAAGCCACATCGATTAAACATTTTTAACAATTCTTCATGAAAATCACTCTCTTCAACAACATTGTTAGGGTATTTAAAAACGTGTAACCCCTTAGGTACTATTCCCCTTTCTATACATTCTCTCAAATAACAATTATCCATATGCAGCATTTTGTATCTTAACATAATATCGTGTAGAGTATGAACATTAGTATTGCAGGTATTATTATCATGTCACCCAGGCAAGAAACTCTTGTCTGAACGACCTTCTGTAAAATTACATTGGTGTTAAGCCATTTAGTAACAGAATAAACCCCATCCCAACCAACAGTCTCAGATACTTTTGCTGTATTGCCGACTGAGTTGTTACTAGAATTTGAACAGTCACCTTGCAAACCACCTTGCCGTCTTTCATCCTTTCTATTCAGAGTGTTAGTTCCATGAAAATCCAAAGGAGAACGAGATTCTGAGTCTCCCTGGTCCAAACGAACTCGCTGTTGTTCATTATCCACCGTCCTCCCTTAAATCTGGCCGCCTGTGAGTTGACTGTTCAACAAACAGTCCTGTGGTGAAGATTTACTTCCTGTGAGCAAAGCTAGCATTTTCTCGTTACCTGGTAGCGATCTAGCACCACTGTTGTCAGATCCAAACAGGGCAGGTAATCCAGCTGAATGCTGGGTTAAGATTTCAATAAGTTGTGTGAGTTGCCCCTCTACAAGTGTAAGTCCCTCGCCTACACATTGCAAGCCGCTTACTCCCCCAATTTTGGAATTAATGCTGGTATCTAGTTCCTCCATAGTACACCAAAACCAAATAAATAAAAGAGAATAGTGTTTTAAACACAACCAACAAACATCCAAAGTAAAGCACCTAGGAACCAGCAAAACGAAGCCACCAACATAGCGAAAGGAGCAAAAAAGTCTGTTTTATTTGTCTGTTTAAAACATTTGCCCTCGAAGTAGAGAAAATTGTGTTTGAGTACCATTTCCGTCAATTCTGTCATCAGAGTAATGGTATAATTGTCTAAGCTACCTTTTGTTCTCAGTGCTTCTTCGAACCAGTCCAAACCCATTTGGTAAGGTATAACATCGAACAGGTCCTGTATGTCTGAAGTAACGAAAATAAGGTTTTCATGATATAACCCCTGGTCGATGCTCCTCAAAAAGTCCCAAGAATCCTTAAGGATGCCCACCTCATTTAGCCATACTTCCTTCAGTCTTAAATCTAAGTACTTGGCTATTGGATAAGTTTTGGAACCTGAAGCAGCTACTATAGCTCTCAAAGGTGGATTAAGGACATCCGTATGGACCTTCAGTATTCCAAAGATAGAAGGGACTTTGGGTTTGTCAATAGTTAGAAATGATAGTCTCCTGGCTTATCTGTTGGTCATTAGCCATTTCCTGTAACATAAAATCTATTTTCCGATGGGCCACATTGATTTAATTAGGGGAAACTCTGGTGTACCTTTCAGGATTATTCAACATTTCCAGCATTTTAGCTGAGTACATTATGCTATCCATAAAGACCACCCCCCCTTGTCAGGATTCATAACCCTCACATAACCGTTCTTTCTCAATGAATCCAACAATGCATGTTCTTCTTTAGTTAAGTTGTAGAATCTAGTTTGGTTATTTAAATTTTGTCTCAACTCCGTCTCTACTTGGGTCTCAAAATTTTTGAGTTGGGGGTGGAGGGGTTATATCATGAAAACCTTATTTTCGTTACTTTAGACATACAGGACCTGTTCGATGTTATACCTTACCAAACGGGTTTGGACTGGTTCGTAGAAGCACTGAGAACAAAAGGTAAATATGTTTCACCTAACTACAGCCCAGATTATCCTCCAACATAAACTAATTCCATCTTTGTAACCCTTTTTAATTTGACTCTTATATATCTTTCACCACATTTGCAAATCTCTCATGTGTCTCTGTGACAATCTTACTGACATTAATCAAGTCCCCAAAGCTACACATTATGCCCTTTAAAACATAACCAGAGACACAGAGAAACATAGCCTTTTTAGATTCCTTAGATTAAGGCTTGATTTTGATACCTCCACAGGTCATGTTTGTTTACTCATCTTCCTTTTGCAGTGCCCTGGTTTATTTTGATGATTAAAACTAGAAATGATAATTACCCCTGTATCCTCTACCTTAGTAGTTACAGCTAAGTTTATATCTCACAATGTGTATTCCCCACTTGGACATTCTCTGTCCAGACTGAAGTTACCTTACTTTCCTTTGATTTGTACCTAAGTTGTCTCCAGTCTCTGAATCCCAATACCATATTAAAGACATGTTCATAAACAAAACTATTAGAAGGAAGTGGCTTGCATACCAAACTCTCTAGCAAGTCACTTAATTTTGTTTGATAACTGGATAGACCCCTCTGTGCCACAACTCCATTTACTTGAGCAAACTAGGGAGAAAATTTTCACCAAAAATTATAGGGACAGTTTGTTAACCACTCTTTCCTTAAGAGGTCATCTTAATAGCCTCTGTTTCCCCCACATACTGCATTTCAGCTGCTCTTAAATAGATGCTGTTAGTCATGAAGATGTAAATGTCATCTCTCCTTTTTGTTATAATATTTCTGGATTTTTGCACACACACACCCTCTCCAAAGTTCTGTCTCAGTTTATTGACAGTCACATTTTTCACCATTTAAACTGAGTTCAGTGCAATCAGCTGGACTGGCACTTTTTTAATTAAAACTTCTACATTTCTTTCTAGCCTTCTATATGTTATACACCATAAACAATGATAGTAAAACATAGACTACTAAGATTTGATCAATAGAAAAATATCCACAACAGTTTCTCACAGATCATCGTTGTCTGGTCAAGCCTTTCAGTTCCAGAACACAAGTTCCTGTTCTTGCAGCAAGCAGAATATACCTTATATTAACAACTTTCTGTGTGGTCAAAGGCCTCATTTGATTCTAATTCTATCCAATCTCCTTAAAAATCGCATTCAGTTAGGACAGCAGCTTCTAAACATGTTAAAGTAAAATTATGAATAAATGAATGTATTATGATTGCAACAAAACCCTATCAGACTAGAATAAGATTGGTATAGTCTGGGCAGCACAAGCAAATGTTAAAAGCAGAATATCTAACCTGGAACATCAGTGAAGGGTTTAAGTAACCAACTGATGAGAAGTACATAAGCCAAAGTCTGAATCTGTGCATAGCAGCAACATAATTTACTAATCACAAATGGAAGGTGAAGTGTCTCTTAAAAATAAATAAATAAAAAGGAACATATTGATTTAATGATGAGTCTGACTCTAGAGTTCCTGGATTATTTGTGCTTCATATGGTCACAGAAAAAAGGTCAACAACTGGAAAACTACAATCTGTTAAAGTCATTTTGAGGGGACAAGCCTCTCCAGTACCCCACGTGGATGGGGGGGGGGGCTTAAACTTTCATACCGCTTTACTTACTGTATATATACTAACTACAAGATTACTCACCCTCCCAGGAAAAAAATATGAATGCCATGTTCCTAAGTTTGTGCTGTGTCATCATTTACTAATACAGCATTTTTGATTGCATGAGCAGATGAGCCATGAACTCTAGGACCACTGCCATGTTTTCATCTATGCATGTGCATATCATCTTTCTAAAATACATATGATATTTGGTTTTAATGATGTGCTATCATGGTTATTTGTATCTGTGACTTTCTGTTTATTTTATTTATTGGACATTTGTTTAAAGGGAAAGTCTGACTGGGTGGGTGCCAATTTTCAGCGGAGACGCTGGGAGAAAATTCCAGAGACAATTAACATCTTGCATTAGTTTATATTAGCTTATTACAGAGCAGCAATACATGTTTTCACATACAAGAAAGAATATACAATAATGTATAGCAGATCATTTTACATAATTCTATGATTCAGATCAGTATGATTCTGCTTGATATTTAAATATGTTTTGTTTATTATAATGTACTTAGTATACATATCTTATGGTTCAGGGCTGAGGGAGAGGAGAGGAATTGCAGGAGAGGCAAAGTAGGAGATAGAAACGTATGTGCTTATTAATAAAGTGTGGGGTATGGATAGGGAAGAAGCAAAAGGGAGAAAGAAAAGTTAGGGGACTATATAGTGATAATAGTAGTGTAAGTTATAGGTCAAAGAGGCAAGATGTTATCAATTGTATAAATATAATAGCAAGATGGAGGATAATGCTGTTACAGTTACAAATTAAGGAGCTATTTGATTAATGTGGTGTAGAACATGAGCAGAGCTATGTATTTTTAGACGGATTTTAAGAGTGTGTGAAGGATTTGATGAGTGTCTGTCCTTATAGATGTGGGCATAATGTTCTATATTTCAGCTGTGGAATGAGAATGCCCTGATTTAGTTGGTTTATGAATAGTGAGCTGAGCTTGGTTATTTGTTCGCAGGGACAGTTTAAGGGAGTGTTTTTGTAGTATGGAATTTAAGACTGGACAGGTGGCTGAGCAATGAATAGCTTTATGTCTGGTGATTAGCTGAATATATTTTAGGTAGTTGGGTAGCTCTAGCCAGTTAAGTGTTTTCAATGCAATGTAATGGCAGTGAGAATTTGTTGCAAATCTGGCTATTTCATTATAACATTGCTCAAATGTTTGACTAAGTGAAATATGAAGATTAGTGAAGATGGGGCTCCATAAAGAAGAGAAAGCAGAAGAAAACTATTTGCAAGGGTGTATTGTAGAGTAAGCCTAGTTTTTGGTGCGTTTTTTTATGGCATTTTGTATGTGTAAATCAGTTTTACGTTTGTCGTCTATGGTCATGTCTCATAGTTTTGTATTGTTTACCACTTCTATAGTGGCATTATTGGGAGGGGATATTTTAAAGTTGTGTTTTTCATGAGACAGTGATTTAGGATAGAAAAGTAAAAGTTTGGTTTTCTTTGGGTTAAGCAGGAGTTGGGAGTTTTTTAACCATTATTCAGTGGCAGAGAGGGATTCTGTGTAATTTGGTTGAGGTATGTATGGTTGTTGGAAGTACATATACGTGTTGAGTCATCAACGTACTGTATGAGAGAGGCAAGTTGTGTGCAAGTGTAAAGAGAATTTGTAAGGACATTAAAGAGGAGAGGACCAAGGACTGATCCTTGTGGGACGCCAGTGCTGACAGTGATACATGATTAGAGCACTGATTGCCATTTTACTGACTGGCATGTATCAGTGAGATATCTCATGAACCAGTTTAGGGTGTTTGGTGTTAGATCTACAGTAAGGCTGACATTTGCTCTAATAGTTTAGTATTGCTGATCTTATCAAAGGCCTTTGATAGGTCA
Organism: Protopterus annectens; assembly: GCF_019279795.1. Taxonomy (NCBI): domain Eukaryota; kingdom Metazoa; phylum Chordata; order Ceratodontiformes; family Protopteridae; genus Protopterus; species Protopterus annectens. The sequence continues at coordinate 112,880,392 of NC_056726.1, read as the reverse complement.
AGGAATATGATAGAGACAAGTTGACCGCTATCCCTGGCATTGTTTTCCACATCTGTGAAAGTTATAAGAGTTGTATTTGTGCTATGGGAGGGTCAAAAACGATGCTGGGTTTGAGTTAGAAGTTTTTCATGGCTGAGTTATTGTAGACGTTTTTTATTTATGCATTTTTCTAAGATTTTAGATAAGGGGATAGGATAGCTATCAGTCTGAAATTGGTGATGTCTGTAGAAGTACCGCCTTTATGGAGGGGAATGAGATGTGATTTTTTCCAGATTTTGGTGACACTGGTTTTCACCTTTTTTAATTTCTCCAAATCTTTTGGGTTTCTAACACCATGACGGGAATGGACCCCATTCCTAAGTCAAAGTATGATTAAAGTTCATGAAATTAGTATTGTTTCAATCTTTGATGTTGGCCAAAAGTGTCCTTCGCAGCACCCGCAATGTGCCCAGTAATGACTCCTTCTGCAATTCGTATGGGGTTATGTGTATTGGTAACATATCTAAATATGATTGTAGATTCTTTTTCTAAGACCTGTTGCTCCTACTACTGTTGGAACTGTCTGCGTATCTTTCTTACACGTTGCTCTCGTTTCTCCCAGCAAATCCTGATATTTTATGACTTTGTGTCTCTCTCTGTACACAAGAAACTGTAGTCACTGGGTGTGGCGATTTCAGTGATCAATGCTACTTTTGTCTTCTTTTCATGGACCACTATATCTGGTTTTCTAGTATCTATCTTTTGAACTGTTGGTAATGGGTGATCCCATATGATGTAAACTTCATCATTTTCTATGATGCTTTGTGGCTCATGTTTCCAGAGTTTTTCAGCTACTTCAATACCATAATGTTTGCACAATCTCCAGTGCAACAGTCTTGCCACATTATTTTGCCTTTCAGTATACAGTCCTTCTGTCATTAGTATGTCACAACCAGCAACGAGGTGTGTGACTGTTTCTAATTTGGTTTTACAAAACCTACATTTGTCTGTTTCTCCCACGTGTTCAATGGACTTCGTAAAACAGTATATAAGTAGCCCACTATCTTGCACCACCAATATTAACCTTTCTTCTCTTGGTTTGAATTTGCCTCTCCTTAACCATTCCTGCATTCATTCCTGATCAACATGAGGTTCTTCCAGAAGTTTTTTATACTTGCAACAATATTTATGCATTTTCCACATTTCTTGCCTTCTCAGCTGGTCCTTCATCTTATATTCTTTCTTTTGTTTTTTGGCACAGACAGTTGTTGCCTGATTTTTATCTACTGCTGGTTTGATTTCCATTCCTGCTTGATGGCGATATGCTTCTGCTACATTAAGCAGAGAAGTCATCTTAGATTTATTCTCCTCATGTTTCAAAACTTTCACTATGTTATTGTCTTATGAGGTCAGAAAATATGTGTGGAGTCCCATGATTGCAGATCTATACATGTAATCAATTTCAAGGAGGCCCATCCCTCCCTCAGAACGGGGAATATATAATCTTGGTATGCACTGATTTTTATCAGTCATCTGGTGAGCATGAAGCATCCTTCTTGTTTTCCTATCTAATCTATCCAACATGTTTTGGGGTAAGTCAATCACTCCAAAACTGTAAGTTAGGACAGGAAGAGCAAATTGGTTTATAGCTTGGATTTTGTTCCTAAATGTCAACGATTAATTTAAGTCTTCTAAGTTTTATTCACATTTGTTCATGTTTTATTGCTGATCCTTCATCAGTTCCCAAATATTTATATACTCCCTCTTGCTCAAGTTCTTTTATATCACATTCTTGCCCCAAACTGATGTTTTCCAGGTGCTGCAGTTTTTCTGCTTTAAAGGGTGCTTTTGCACATTTATTAAGACCAAATGACATTCTTATATCATCTGAAAAAGTTTTGACAACTTGCAGTTGTGCTTTCAGTTCCTCAGCTGATGAGCTATACAGTTTTAAATAATTGACAAAGAGAAGATGAAAAGTTTTTACACTTCATTGTTTTCTAGGAGCCAAATTATAGCCATGGCCTAAGCTGTTAAGTAGACAGCTTAAAGGGTTAAGGGCAAGACAGAATAGCAGCAGTGACAGAGTCACCCTGGAATATCCTCCTTTGAATTTTTATCCCTGGGATAATAATTTGTCCTTTATCATGGCTTAATTGCAACGTGGTCTGCCACTGTTTCATGGTCACTGTAATGTAGTTGATCAGTGTATCTTATACATTTTTAAGCACTCTTTTATCCATGAATGTGGGATACTATCAAATGCTTTTTTGTAGTCAATCCATGCCATACTTAGATTCTTCCCCCTTTTACAGTTCTCCACTATGACTTTATTTAACATATGACTTCTTTTATTGTCCTTTTGTTCTACTGTCACAATTGAGTTTTCTTCTAAATGACTATAAACTCTGTCAGCATCAATTCCCATGTATAGTTTATATGTCATCGGAAGGCAAGTTATTGGTCTATAATTTTTAGGGTAGTTTGCAGGTTCACTCTTAAATAGGAGCATTGTTTTTCCTGTTAGCCAGGTTGGTGTCTGTTCAAGGTGTGTGTATAAATATTTCTTATTCATGGCTAAATCTTCGTGCAAAGATATTAATACTTTACTTGGACCACTACTCTTTAATATTTTCACCAACTTGCTCTACTCCGTTTGTCCCCAATCATCTCTTGTGCAATATGCTGATGACTCCACTGTTATAACCATTGCTGACAATCCAAATGACCTCCACTCAACTACCCAGGTAACCTTCCACACCATTGAGAATTGGCTTAGTGATAACAAACTAATACTTAATCCAAAAAAAACTAAGCTCCTACTCTTCCTCCCTGAAAACATCACTGACTCAAAAGTACATTTACCATCTTATCCTGCAACAACACTATCATCTCAGCTGAATCTAGTACTAAATTGCTAGGTGTTACAATAGATGATCAGCTTAAGGTTGATCTCCATATTACTAACTCGGTAAAATGAACTCATCAGAAACTTGGACACCTTTTCCGTAGCAAAAAATACTTGACTAACACTGCCTGAATAACTCTCTCCCAGGCTTTATTACTCCCAACACTCCTGTACAGCTGCCACATATTCACAAACCTAAATTCTGCACTTATTTCCAAAATTGAAACTACCTATAATAAGATTGCCAGATTTGCAGCTAACCAAACCTACAAGTCACACCACTGTTTAGCACTACAGCAACTAGACTGGCTAGAATTCCCTCAGCTGCTCCAACTATACCAACTACAAATCATCCACTCTGTCCTCTAGCTACCCTCCTTCTGCCCCAGCCTCTCCACTATCACATCCAAATATTCCCCTGCTAGGACGCTACACAGCTCAAATCAAGAATTATTAGACATCTACAAATCCAAAACCAAAATAGGCTGCCTTCTCTATAACTATAACCCAACTACATCCTGGAACCAACTCCCCTTGGAAATAAAATCCCTCCAGCATAGCAAGAATTTCAAATTAGCCACAAGGAAATACCTAAAAACAAAGTGGTCTTGCCACTGTAGCCAACCACCCTGAAACCACCATCCTTTCACCTATTTCACCACCTCACTCTTAATGTAACTCTAACACTATTCCCCTGCCTCTTCTACCTCTTCCCTTCCTCTATCTCCAACCACTATTAATTCTTACAGTCTCAAGACAACCTACCTGTCTAGTCTGTCTCCTATACTCTACCTCCCCTACATCTCCTACTAGCCATTCTTACTTTCCTTTCTTGTTTCCAAACTCCTGTACAGCTAGGTCCTACCCACTTTAAATAAGCATCTGCTTAACTATTAACTCATTTTGCTCTAAGCAGCTTAATTAATATTGTAACTACTCACATTTTTTTCTGCTAATTGTTTAAAACCTTGTTTGTAACAACTCACATACTTGTCTGCCAATTGTTAATACTCTGTATAATTGAATTGCCTGAGGAACTTTTTTCTCTCCAGGTGTCTGCTTGTGAGATCCTATAGCTGATTGTTACTGCTATGTTACTAAAATGTAAACAATGATTTTCTAGTCCTGAGGAGCTTTTCTCCCTGGGTCTCTGCTGAAAATGAGCCAAAAGCTCAGCCAGACTAACCTGGTTAACAAATGTAAAATAAAATAAACAAATCAAACTTCTGACTTTTTGGGTTTTATTCACCTTCTCCAGTCTATTTCTTTCATTGATCTTAATATATCCATCTATATCTATTAAATCAAGCAACTCTTCTTTTATCTCATTTTCTTCTAAACGGAGGGCACATTTTTGTTTCCCATTTCCTGTCGGCATTCTATAGAAAGTTCTATAGAATCTTCCTGTGGCACATTCTCTTCAATTTCATCCTGTACCATCTGTTGCTCTGTCATATGGGAACTCACTGGCCTATCACTCCTCAACATTGACTGCATCAGAGTTTCCACAGTTTCCTGTTCTTTTCCTTGCTGTCTAGCGTCAAGTAAATGTTTATACTGGTTTCCTGTGGAAGGATCCAAAATATCTTGACATGGCACCTGAGCAATTGCTTCCCATTCTATTGTTTTCCCCATAATTTGGATATCCATTGCTCTATCCTGCTGTGGTGCTTTGTGAATTCGATTTTCTACACTGAATCCTTCTCTTCACAGGTATTCCATAACCTCAGTTTTTATTTCTTTAACTTCTCCATTACTAATCTCCTTTTCTACTTTTCCTCTTTCTTATTTTTTATATTATAAAGTTTTCCATGTCCAGATTCCTTTGCCCCTATTTCTCTTTAAATATCTTTTGTGCTGCTTTTTTGTATTGTTTAGTTTTGCTTTCTCCTTTGTATAAATATTACACCATATTAAATCTCTTTTTCTTTCCCAAGTCCATATTTCTTCTTCAGATGTCTCCTGATCTTCCCACTTCTACTTACTTTGGGGACTCACTTCTTCATGCTCTGATGTCACCTGTGTTAGACCTTCTACACCAGATCCTTCACTTTGCAGGCTATCCATAACTTCAACTTCTATTTTTTTTTTTTATTTGTACTTTACTAATCTTCTTTTCTACATTCCCCCTTTGTGATATTATTTTTTATTGTGAAATTTTCCATAACTAGATGCCTTTAACTGTATTTCTCTTTGAATATCTTTGGGGCTGCCTTCTTTATATTGATTAATTTTGATTTCTCCTTTGCATAAATATTGCACCATATCAAATCTCTTTCTTTCCCATGTCCATATTTCTTTTTTATACTTTTCAAAAATCTCTAGATTTTCTTGTTTATATTTTCTCACTTCCTCAGAAGCTTCTTTTTCCAATCAGATCAAAGTTTCTTAATCTATATACTGTTTTTCACATATCTCCCCAGAAATAAAATAATAAAAGCAAGACATCTCTTGCTTTTATTCTTTTATTTCTCGGGAGTACCATTTTGTTTAAAGTGTTAAGAAATATTGAGTTAAATTTCTCAATAACGTTATCTAGTGGGATATTTCTTAGTATATTCCAGTTTGTTGAGGAGAGGATATTGTTGAATGTCTGAGGGTTAAAATTTGTTATGTCATGAATAGTTTTTATAGTTTGGTGTTTTGGAGGATTTTGTGTGTGACATTTGTTAAGGACAGGGAGATGGTCAGTGAGGGAATTTGATAGGGTGACAGACGAGGTAAATTTAGTGGGATCAAATACTAAGATCCAGTTTTTGCTAAAGTATGTTGAAGTTTGTATCAGTTGTTTGCATCCAAAAAGATTTATGCTAAATTTAGGTGAAGTAGATATAAGGTCAAACCTATTAATATTAACATCTCCTAGTATGACTGTTTCATGAGGGATAGAAGTTGAGGTCTAGTGTAGAATGACTTCTACTACATTGATATTAATGCCTGGGGGAATACATAAGGTAATGATACATATTTCTTTGTGTTTGTTTAGTTTGAAGAAAGTGCTAAGAAGTTCTGCTTATTGAATTGTGGTATGTGGGTGTTATAAGGGATTAGGCTGAGACATTCTGGGCATATTATTGCTACACCACCACCTCTCCTTTTGGTTTGGTCATTAATAATTATGATATAGTTTGGTGGTAATATTTTGGTGTTGCTAAAATTTGGTTGTAGGCATGTTTCTGTTATGGCTAGGTAGCTAGGTGTTTTGAATAGCTATCGAAGCATGGAGTTCTGTGATTTTATTTTACAAATACTTCTAGCATTTAGAGTAATGAAAGTTAGCTGACTACTGTTAGATGGATAAGGAACTGTTTGATTTTGTTCAGTACTATTGACTGTTTTCTTTTGAGATGAGCTTTGTTGGGCCTGAATTAGGGTGAATATTGCCACTAGTTAGGACTGATGTTTGTTGAACTAGTGTTTTTAGGGTTTTTTGTAGTCTTGTTCTAGCAGAAGGATGTTATTTTTAAGTTTAATTGACAGTACATTGAGTGGCTTAAGTTTGAAATAGAGGTGTAGTGTGTCCTGAAAGATGTTGGCTGTTATTATGATATTAACTTTACTTTGGGTAGGTTTATGTGGTAGGTACTTAGCTGTGGAGATGATAGTTTAAATCTGGTGCCTTTGGTAATAGGTGAGGTGGCTAAGGTACAGCAGTAGTAGACTCAGGCCTATAGTAAATTCATACAGGTATTGTTACATAGTTTGCGAGTGATAGATATAAGATAAGTAGTTTGACAGAGGATTTGTGAGTTGTGTAAGTAGTATATGTTTGATTATAGAATAGATAGAAAGTATGCAAGAGGTGCAAAAGCAGTCAATGGTTATATATGCACTGGAAGTAACAACGAAGTAGTGATGAAAGGCTGAGCTACAGCTAGAAGCCATGAATAATACAGAGCTAAATGATGGTGGAATCCTAACAGCTACGTGTTTAAGTTGGATAGGAGAGATTTAGTATTACTGATTGGCTGTGATTGGATAGTACAATTGTAGACATAGTGAGGTGGGTGCAAATTGGGGGTAGGGTAGAGGAGTGAAGTGGAGCCTGAGCGTATCAACAGCGGAAAGGAGCAGGGCCCACACTTGGTGTATGTGCTTATGAAAAACTATCTTTTGGGAAGGATTTTGTCTGTGAAGGTAAGAATGTTGGTGATTAATGGATTAGTACAGCATTCAACATTTTTAATAGACCATTTCTGTTAAAAAAAATCAGAAATGCAATATGCCTTACTGTAGAGTGGAGCAGCTGAATGGAAAGGAGTTCACTTGGGTCATGGGAAACAGAAGTGATTTTCAGTTTGGAGACACAAAGGCAAAATTAGTTGGAGAGCAACTTAGATGGGAGGACCAATCAGATAATTCAATAGACTGCAGTTACTCCCCCACAGATGGTTTACCACCAAATAAAATCAGTGAGGTAGAATGTTTATGGATATACAATCAGTGAGGTAGAATGTTTATGGATACAAAGACATTTCTTTGAACTGTAAATACCTGATGTGAGTCACAGCATTTAATTTTATTGTTAAGGGGTTTTATTACCTTTCCAGGGAAATTTTACACTGCTAGGGTAAAAGAAAAACGTGTTAGTTTAGCTTTACCTTCAGCAGTATAAGGCCTGTGGGTGGGGATGAAGTTGTCCCCTCCAGCAGATTCAATACTACAATACAAAATACAGTGATGCAGAATTGAGGGAAAGCAATTTAGTTTGATTCTTGGAAACTGTCTTACATCGATTTTAACTGAAGGTATTCCTTCTTTTGTACTTATGCAGCTGAAGGTGGAATTCAGCTGTAGTTCCTTTGGTGGTGTGATTATGCAGTAGCAGTTTTCAGACATACTGTGTGTTCAGTACAAGTAGAATGAAACAGCTGGATGGAGAGGGGTTCACTTGGATCATGGGGTAGAGAAGCTTTGAAAAACATTCTGAGCCATCTTCACTTCAACCCTTTTTAATTCTTTCATTTATGACAAACTCCTAGAACCTCAATCACAGAATTGCTTTAATTCTATCTTCTTTGTAGGAATTCTGCTACTTGCATTTTACTTTCTTGCATCAGCAATGCAAATGACATAGGAAACTTTGCTCTCAGCCTTCTCCCCATCAATAGCTGAGGCTCATATCTTGCAGTGCAGTATTCCTGTACAGTGCTAAACAGAGTGCATCTGATGGATTCCCCACATTTCATGAGAATATTCCTTATAGTCTGAATCACGTACTCTACTTTCCCATTAAACTGTAGACCTCAGATGTGATATAATATGCTCAGAGCCCCATATTTTGGAAATTGAACTTTTGGCACCTTGAAATGTGGACCATTGTCTGATATGACTTGTTCTGCTTTTCAATGCCTTGTGAATATTTTTTAAGTACATTTATCACTAAATTAGCTGACGCATCTTCGTTTTGAAAGTTAAATTTTATTAAACTTAAAAAATAACAACAAATACATTTGTCTATAAAACCTCACATAAGTAGGATCTTTCACTGGCTTCAGAGTAACTGAGACCATGGACAAACTCCATGACTCTGGGGTTTTACAAGTAATTAAAACATAAGCCAGTTCAACAAAATCTCTCCTGCAGTCTGCTTTCCCTTATTTATAAATGTCTCTAGGCAGCCCATCTAGTCCGGGTAACTTGCCTTTCTTTTTCTGATTTATTCTTTTGTCACTGTCCTTATAAATATATAGCCTGATCAGGATACAGCTTCTTAAGCATTACAGACCCCAACTAAACTACTGTATCCCGAATCGAAGCTCCCCCCCCCCAGCTCTTGTCAATGAAACTCACTATAGTGCTGAGTGAAGAAGCTCAGAATTTCAGTAGATGTTTTGTGACTTATCCCCATGGTACTATAAATACAGCTTGCTTCACTTTTTATGCATTTGTTTGAAGTCTTGACCTTTAGGGTTGAGTGAGACATAAATGGTCGTAAATTATTTTACATATCACCCTTTCCACTTTCTCTGCCTCAGTTGGAGGGCTAAATACTCTAGGTTATTAGGAATAATATCAAAATCATTAAGCTAAAGGAACCTTTTAGCTTGGTCCACCCTGTACTGTAATGACTTATCAATCTTTTCCTTTAGTATTTTAACATCCACATCTTCTCCAAAATGTATATCCACTGAGCAACATAACATTTTATTATGTTTCTTTTAACAGAATTTACATTGAAAAAATGCGCAGTTTTAACAAGCATAACTTTGTATGTGTATATATATATATATATATATATATATATATATATATATATATATATATATATATATTTACGTGTATGGGTTCCTAAAACCTCAAATTCAATATGGTCGAGACCATATGATCGAAGTTGTAGAACTTTGAAATTCTGAACGAGATCTGCATACAGCGCGGAAAGGAAGATTTTCCTTTTCCTCACAATCTTGGAGTTGGTATATTTAAGTAGCGGGGGTGTGGGGAGTGAAGGGGGACTTGCCCCCCTGCATAAACATTGAGAAAGTTGGGGGGGGGTTAGATTATTTCAGAAAGTTGAGTTTCCAAAACTTCGATCATATGGTCTCGACCATATGAAATTCAAAGTTTTCGTAATTCAACATTCAGAGGTGAATCCATATATAGGTTCATAGGTTCATAGGTAGGTACTAGACTATTGGCCCTATGGCTTATATAAGCCTAGCCAAAAAATGTACCCTGGCTTTCGCCACCCAAGAAAATTATTTTCCTGTGCCCCTGTCGACCAGAGCCACAGAAGTGATCCCTGGGGTGAATTTCCCATTTCCCATCCAATCATCAAGATTTTTCTTGAAGAGTGCTAATGAGGAGCTCTGTTTGACATAGATAGGTAGTCTGTTCCAGAGTATGGGAAGTCTCTGGGACAGGAATCTATCCCTCCAGCATGTTCTGCTTATTGTGGTGACAAGGTTTATGTCCCTAGAGCATGTAGCTCGGAGGGATTGGGATTTCTTTAAGTGGAGCATGTCCAACAGCTCTGGGTTTGACATAGCTTTGTATGTTAGGCAGAGATCGCCCATGAGTAGGCGATATGCGATGGAGTAAAGCTGTAGTTTTTTGAGACGGTCTGCGTAGGGCATCTGTTTGAGGACAGTCATCCTCTTGTGAGGTATTTCTGTGGTCTTTCCAGTTGTTGTAGATGTCTTGTGAGGTACATACCAAAAGGGGCGTTGTACTCTATAATGGGTCTAATGAGTGATGAGTAAAGGGGAACAATGACCTCTTTTTTTCTGGATGAGAATCCTTTTGTGATGAGATGAGCCACGTAGAAGGATTTCCTGACCACTGTGGCAATGTGATTATCAAAGGAGAGACTACTGTCCACTTGTGTCCCAAGGTCTCTTATCACATTTTCGGCATTAAGTAGACTACCAGCTATGTGGTAGTTCATGGGTGCAGAGTTTTTACCAAAGGGGATGACAATACACTTTTTGGCATTGAGCTTCAGACCATGGCTTTGACACCAGGTATCTGTCTCAGTGAGGCCCTTTTGTAGTTTGTCCACATCGTTAGGAGTTTCGATTATGGCTCCTAGTTTGCAGTCATCTCCAAACTTTGTTAGCCAAAGACCTTCTGTGTTAGCCTGCACTTCAGAGAAGTAGATACCAAACAGGAGAGGACCCAGGACTGAACCCTGTGGTACTCCACTTGTCACTGGTCTGAAGTCAGATTTGGAATCTGCTACTTTCACAGTGTGGGTTCTGTCCTATATAAAATTTTCTACATAAAGCATTGGCTAGATTGCAGAGAATGTTGCTAACTCTTCAAATGTATGCTGTGGAAGTTCAGATAAACCTAGAAAGTTAATGTATGTTGCTAATACATTGACTAGGACCAATTCCAGTGAGAAGAATGAGAGTGTTGGAATGCTGATATCCACTTGTTTGAACACCTGGACCTGCCCCTCCCCTTTCTGAACTCATGTTAGCACTTTTTCCTGTGTCTGCACAGTATATGACATTGGCCCAGGAAACTTTGTACATATAACGCCTGGAGACACAGTACTGGTTTTATTTTAATACAATAATATATTTCTATTTCAATACAGTAGGACTATATGAGACAAATGAGAAAATGGAAGCAGTAAACTTAAGTTAAACAACCGTTTGACTTAAGCATCTTTCCTCAGAAGTTAAATTCAAGAAGAGCATTTAACTCATGGTATTGACTCACAAACAGAAGATCCTAGAAGCAAACACAAAGGTAAGATTTAACGACAAGAAATCCCAAACCAGGGCACAAATATAAAAGGCAGGAACACGAAAACTGCCCGAAGAAACAGGCAATAACACCAAGCTGTAAAATGAAGGTAGTTTATTGGCAGTCACTGACTAAGCGCTTTCACCAAAATTGGCTTCTTCAGAGTCAGTGTGTAAAATCCATTGTAACCTTTTATACCAACAAATTAATAAAACAATTGAATAATGGAATAATGGATTAATACATAAATTTCCCTCCAAAAACAATTTAAACACATACACACAATGAAATCCTAAAAAACAAAAAACATATAACATTTATATATATATATATATATATATATATATATATATATATATATATATATATATATAGTAAATGTCACAAAAATCTGACCATTACATCAAATTCTAACATATAAACCCTACTAATAAATACATCAAATGTTAACATAATAACAATTAATATTTGATATTTAATATAGAAAATTCTTGATTGTGACAATACCCCTTAAATAAATTTATTTTAAAATTGTATAAGACTTATGCTAAACTAAACTTGCCTTCTGTTTTAAAATGGGTTTAATTGAAATATAATCATTAATACCAGGTTGTCTCATTGCATTCAATCTTAACTGCCATAAGACTTCCAACAGGGCCACTCTATTGGTAATGTCACCGCCCTGTTCATCAAAAACTCTATCAATAATAAAAAACAAGAACTTATTAAATCCGTTGCATCTACTACTATGAAGGTATAAAGCATTATGTTGATCCTTGTTTCTAATGGATCTAACATGCTCAGTGATCCTGTCACGTAACCTACGCGTGGTCATTCCCACATAAAATGCTTCACAGGTGATACACGAAGCGATATACACAAGGTTCTTGGTATTGCAATTACATTTGCCCGGGCATGGCAATGTTTGATGATAACCTTTCACAGAAACGTATGTGCCCTCAGCTATAAACCTACAGCTTCTACAACATCCACATTTTGACATCCTAGATACTCTATTCCTTATTTCCCTTTCCAAAATAATCTTCAAGTTGTCACCCCTACTAAATACTATCCTAGGATGAGTTCCTAAAATCTCCTTTGTGCCAATACTTAGGCAATATTCCCATGCCTTTCGTAATGCAAAGGCAATCTCCATTGCTTTTTCATTAAACTTCAAAACAAAACATGGTCCAAAAGACTCTATCCAATTAGGAACCACTTGTTCACATTTAACACCATCAGTTTCATGCACAGTCATAAGAATAGGTGAGTAAATTGTACTTCTTTTCCTAAAAACCTCCTTCTTTAAACTTAATAACAATTGAAGCGGGTAACCCCTATCAATAAGCATACCAATAAGCTTAAAAATTTCTTGTTTAAATAACGTCTCATCACTAACCAATCTAGAGATGCGCACCATTTGGCCCTTGGCGACCCCTTTCCTCTGGTGATAAGGATGGCAACTCTTAAAATGTAATAGCGAATTTGAGTAACTTTCCTTCCTATATAAAGTGCTCGACAGCCCATCATTGTCTTTAAAAATTGTAATATCAAAGAAATTAATGCTATCTTTGTTCCATACATGTGTGAACCTCAAGAAACTGGTAGTGGTGTTTAAATATTGTACAAATTCAACCGCTCCAGCCTCATCTCCTTTCCATAAAATAAGCAAATCATCTAAAAACCTATTATAAAGGAGTATGTTCTCATAAAACCTAGATGAAAAAATGAAGGTTCTATCCCATGCTAATAAAACAAGATTCGCAAACACTGGGGCACACCTAGCCCCCATTGCCACTCCAGAACATTGCTGAAACATTTCACCCTCAAATTTTATGAAATTGTTGGAAAGTACAATTTCCATCAAATCACACAAAAAATTGAGTCTACCTTTGTCTACGGTGTGGCTCATGTTCAAACTATCGTAAAACATCTCCAGTCCTAAGCCATGGGGGATAACAGAAAACAAATTGACAACGTCAATTGTAAGAAAGCCAAATAAACTGCTATCTACATTGACCTCCCTTAATCTTTCTAGGCAATGCCATGAGTCCCTCAGGACATGATCAACCTCAGTTAAAGCTGTTTAACAGATGAAATCAACAAATGAGGCAAGGGGTTCAGTTTTTGAACCCCTGGCTGCCACAATGGGTCTAAATTGAAGATTTGTAGTGCCTTTATGTACTTTAGGTATGCCAAAGATACATGGCAAGCTAGGGTTCTTAACAAAAAGGTAGTTGTATTCTACTTCAGAGATGGCTCCTTGAAATAATGCATCTGACAGAAACAAATCGATCTTCTTGTAAGCAAGGTTTGTTTCATTCTTCGAAACTCTTTTGTATGTATTATCATCTTCAAGGATAACTGTCATAGATGCCAAATAATCAATTTTGTTCATAAGAACCATCCCCCCACCCTTGTCGGGTTTCATACACCTAACATTTTTGGAAGATCTTAATTCCTTCAAAACCAGTCTTTCCTGTGTAGTAAGATTATCAGGGTCTTTATTCTTGCTACCACAAATTTTCCTAAACTCAAATTCTACCAGATTTCAAGTGTACTAATCTCACAACATGGGGGTGGAATAAAAGTGCTTTTCCTCCTAAGTGCCATAGTTGTTGCATTTTCAACATTAGATTGTAAATGTTTATTACCTTGAAAAAACATCTCTAAATTTAACCTACTCATGAATAACTTGAGATTAACCAACACCTTAGCGATATCTAGTTTAAAATTTGGTACAAAATTAATGCCTTTAGTGAAGAGCTCAAAATGTGTGTCACTAATGGCAATTTCTGTGTAGTTATAAATAAAAAATCCCCACTTTTGCAACGTTTGACAGTTCAACCCCACTTCAACTTCTAACACTTCCATATTACAATTTGTAGAATCATTAATAAATGTATCAACACATTCTAATTCACTTGAGTGCACAATACACTCACCCAAAATAACAGCATCACCTATTGTACTCAAAGCTGGTTCAACATGTGTAACAGGAGAAACAGAACTGTCGTTCGCCACAAAAAGAAACTTTTCATGCTGAACATTATTGACATTCAAGTCCCCCACCCTATTGTTAACACACAACTCAGTGTTGAAAACACATTTCTCAAAGTTAGAACATTCATAACCAACTTCTAGTACTTCCATGTTACAATCTATGGAGTCATTAGTAAATGTACCAACACTTTTAACTTCACTTGGAAGCACAGTGCCCACGCCCAAATTAACAACATCACCTGTTGTATTCAAAGTTGATTCAAAATGTGTAACAGGAAAAACAAAACTGTCGTTCACCACAGCAATACGCTTTTCTTGCAGAACTTTGATAACATTCAAATCACCCACCCCATTATTGACACACAAATCATCACTGAAAACACACTGTTCAAAATTAAAACGTTCGTAGCCAAAAACGAACACACAAGAAGATGAAACAACTGTACAAGAAGCGTTGTTAGAGACAATGAACGATCGCTCAGATAAATTGCGCTCACTCAATCCCAATAATGTTTGTCCCCTCTCAGAGTGGCTTGCGCTCTGTTCATCAGTCTCTCCGATCTGCGAGGGCCTGGGGGTGGGTCCAAAAAATCACCCCCATCAAAACCTTGTTCAAACATGTCAAGATTAGACCTGTCTTGAACCTGTGCCTCATGGTCTAAATTAGGATGATTGTCATGTACATAAACTTTATTTTGACCATAATTGTAGTTCTGACCATGATAGTCACCGTATCTAAACCTAGGTTTACCCGGTGGGTATGCACAGTTATGCTCATAATCGAAGGTATCCCTTGCAAGTTTTTTACGCTTAAGTGCTGAGTTCTTAACTACAAATAGTTCCAAATTCTTAATAATTTTCCGAAAATTGCTCTCATACTGAAAAAACAACTGATCAGCCGTAATGCTGTTGTGCAATTGACTAATCTCGTCACAAAGTACGGCAAATTTGGTACAATTGTTACTAATGATAATATTCAACATGTCTAAGCCCGTTCTATCGAAAAGGTCTATTAAATCTGTAAATGTTTTAGAACCATCCTCCACTCCCATAGGGAGCTTCCACAGCCGAAGACCCTTCGGCACCTGTTTACGCTCCCTTGACTGAGTAAGAAAAATGTTGTCAAGTTGTAAAGCTCTGTACTTAGTACAGAGCTTATCGTACCTGAAAATCTGTTCTTTGAGGGTTGGCAACATAGTAGGATGTGAAGTCGGTAGGGCTCCAAAATCCCCAAAACTCAGTTCATCAAACCATGAATGTAAATCGTGGCCTCCTAACTCACGCACCGGATCAGTGGGCGGAACCTGCACCTCAGGCGATGCTCTATTCGTCTCCTTCCGATTACATACTGCTTTATCTCTGGAATTGGATACCACCTCAGAGAAGGTGACGGAACCACCCGATTTCTGTCCAGGCATGATAGAAGAGTTAGATGCTACCGGGGAATGTAACGTAAACAATTCCATCTGAGTATCAGTAGGGCTAGAAACTGCTGAAGCCCCTTTTACACCACAATCCTTTTGGTATAAACTCAAAAGTTTATTGACCACGACCGAAAGTTCCTTTAAAACATCCTCCATAACAGCCAGATGAAATCACCCAAATACAAGCAAGCAGAATCGTCCTCAGTGAACAAACGACAAGAAATCCCAAACCAGGGCACAAATATAAAAGGCAGGAACATGAAAACTGCCCCAAGAAACAGGCAATAACACCAAGCTGTAAAATGAAGGTAGTTTATTGGCAGTCACTGACTAAGCGCTTTCACCAAAATTGGCTTCTTCAGAGTCTGTGTGTAAAATCCATTGTAACCTTTTATACCAACAAATTAATAAAACAATTGAATAATGGAATAATGGATTAATACATAAATTTCCCTCCAAAAACAATTTAAACACATACACACAATGAAATCCTAAAAAACAAAAAACATATAACATATATATATATATATATATATATATATATATATATATATATATATATATATATAGTAAATGTCACAAAAATCTGACCATTACATCAAATTCTAACATATAAACCCTACTAATAAATACATCAAATGTTAACATAATAACAATTAATATTGAGCCCTACCGACTTCACATCCTACTATGTTGCCAACCCTCAAAGAACAGATTTTCAGGTACAATAAGCACCAAACTTGCCGTACTTCGTGACGAGATTAGTCAATTGCACAACAGCATTACGGCTGATCTGTTGTTTTTTCAGTATGAGAGCAATTTTCGGAAAATTATTAAGAATTTGGAACTATTTGTAGTCAAGAACTCAGCACTTAAGCGTAAAAAACTTGCAAGGGATACCTTCTATTATGAGCATAACTGTGCATACCCACCGGGTAAACCTAGGTTTAGATATGGTGACTATCATGGTCAGAACTACAATTATGGTCAAAATAAAGTTTATGTACATGACAATCATCCTAATTTAGACCATGAGGCACAGGTTCAAGATAGGTCTAATCTTGACACGTTTGAACAAGGTTTTGATAGGGGTGATTTTTTGGACCCACCCCCAGGCCCTTGCAGATCGGAGAGACTGATGAACAGAGTGCAAGCCACTCTGAGAGGGGACAAACATTATTGGGGTTGAGTGAGCGCAATTTATCTGAGCGATCATTCATTGTCTCTAACAACGCTTCTTGTACAGTTGTTTCATCTTCTTGTGTGTTCGTTATTGGCTACGAACGTTTTAATTTTGAACAGTGTGTTTTCAGTGATGATTTGTGTGTCAATAATGGGGTGGGTGATTTGAATGTTATCAAAGTTCAGCAAGAAAAGCGTATTGCTGTGGTGAACGACAGTTTTGTTTTTCCTGTTACACATTTTGAATCAGCTTTGAATACAACAGGTGATGTTGTGAATTTGGGCGTGGGTACTGTGCTTCCAAGTGAAGTTAAAAGTGTTGGTACATTTACTAATGACTCCATAGATTGTAACATGGAAGTACTAGAAGTTGGTTATGAATGTTCTAACTTTGAGCAATGTGTTTTCAACACTGAGTTGTGTGTTAACAATGGGGTGGGGGACTTGAATGTCAATAATGTTCAGCATGAAAAGTTTCTTTTTGTGGCGAACGACAGTTCTGTTTCTCCTGTTACACATGTTGAACCAGCTTTGAGTACAATAGGTGATGCTGTTATTTTGGGTGAGTGTATTGTGCACTCAAGTGAATTAGAATGTGTTGATACATTTATTAATGATTCTACAGATTGTAATATGGAAGCGTTAGAAGTTGAAGTGGGGTTGAACTGTCAAACGTTGCAAAAGTGGGGATTTTTTATTTATAACTACACAGAAATTGCCATTAGTGACACGCATTTTGAGCTCTTCACTAAAGGCATTAATTTTGTACCAAATTTTAAACTAGACATCGCTAAGGTGTTGGTTAATCTCAAGTTATTAATGAGGAGGTTAAATTTAGAGATGTTTTTTCAAGGTAATAAACATTTACAATATAATGTTGAAAATGCAACAACTATGGCACTTAGGAGGAAAAGCACTTTTATTCCACCCCCATGTTGTGAGATTAGTACACTTGAAAATCTGGTAGAATTTGAGTTTAGGAAAATTTGTGGTAGCAAGAATAAAGACCCTGATAATCTTACTACACAGGAAAGACTGGTTTTGAAGGAATTAAGATCTTCCAAAAATGTTAGGTGTATGAAACCCGACAAGGGTGGGGGGATGGTTCTTATGAACAAAATTGATTATTTGGCATCTATGACAGTTATCCTTGAAGATGATAATACATACAAAAGAGTTTCGAAGAATGAAATAAACCTTGCTTACAAGAAGATCGATTTGTTTCTGTCAGATGCATTATTTCAAGGAGCCATCTCTGAAGTAGAATTCAACTACCTTTTTGTTAAGAACCCTAGCTTGCCATGTATCTTTGGCATACCTAAAGTACATAAAGGCACTACAAATCTTCAATTTAGACCCATTGTGGCAGCCAGGGGTTCAAAAACTGAACCCCTTGCCTCATTTGTTGATTCCATCTGTAAAACAGCTTTAACTGAGGTTGATCATGTCCTGAGGGACTCATGGCATTGCCTAGAAAGATTAAGGGAGGTCAATGTAGATAGCAGTTTATTTGGCTTTCTTACAATTGATGTTGTCAATTTGTTTTCTGTTATCCCCCATGGCTTAGGACTGGAGATGTTTTACGATAGTTTGAACATGAGCCACACCGTAGACAAAGGTAGACTCAATTTTTTGTGTGATTTGATGGAAATTGTACTTTCCAACAGTTTCATAAAATTTGAGGGTGAAATGTTTCAGCAATGTTCTGGAGTGGCAATGGGGGCTAGGTGTGCCCCAGTGTTTGTGAATCTTGTTTTATTAGCATGGGAAAGAACCTTCATTTTTTTCATCTAGGTTTTATGAGAACATACTCCTTTATAATAGGTTTTTAGATGATTTGCTTATTTTATGGAAAGGAGATGAGGCTGAAGCGGTTGAATTTGTACAATATTTAAACACCACTACCAGTTTCTTGAGGTTCACACACGTATGGAGCAAAGATAGCATTAATTTCTTGAATATTACAATTTTTAAAGACAATGATGGGCTGTTGAGCACTTTATATAGGAAGGAAAGTTACTCAAATTCGCTATTACATTTTAAGAGTTGCCATCCTTATCACCAGAGGAAAGGGGTCGCCAAGGGCCAAATGGTGCGCATCTCTAGATTGGTTAGTGATGAGACGTTATTTAAACAAGAAATTTTTAAGCTTATTGGTATGCTTATTGATAGGGGTTACCCGCTTCAATTGTTATTAAGTTTAAAGAAGGAGGTTTTTAGGAAAAGAAGTACAATTTACTCGCCTATTCTTATGACTGTGCATGAAACTGATGGCGTTAAATGTGAACAAGTGGTTCCTAATTGGATAGAGTCTTTTGGACCATGTTTTGTTTTGAAGTTTAATGAAAAAGCAATGGAGATTGCCTTTGCATTACGAAAGGCATGGGAATATTGCCTAAGTATTGGCACAAAGGAGATTTTAGGAACTCATCCTAGGATAGTATTTAGTAGGGGTGACAACTTGAAGATTATTTTGGAAAGGGAAATAAGGAATAGAGTATCTAGGATGTCAAAATGTGGATGTTGTAGAAGCTGTAGGTTTATAGCTGAGGGCACATACGTTTCTGTGAAAGGTTATCATCAAACATTGCCATGCCCGGGCAAATGTAATTGCAATACCAAGAACCTTGTGTATATCGCTTCGTGTATCACCTGCAAAGCGTTTCATGTGGGAATGACCATGCGTAGGTTACGTGACGGATCACTGAGCATGTTAGATCCATTAGAAACAAGGATCAACATAATGCTTTATACCTTCATAGTAGTAGATGCAACAGATTTAATAAGTTCTTGTTTTTTATTATTGATAGAGTTTTTGATGAACAGGGCGGTGACATTACCAATAGAGTGGCCCTGTTGGAAGTCTTATGGCAGTTAAGATTGAATGCCATGAGACAACCTGGTATTAATGATTATATTTCAATTAAACCCATTTTAAAACAGAAGGCAAGTTTAGTTTAGCATAAGTCTTATACAATTTTAAAATAAATTTATTTAAGGGGTATTGTCACAATCAAGCATTTTCTATATTAAATATCAAATATTAATTGTTATTATGTTAACATTTGATGTATTTATTAGTAGGGTTTATATGTTAGAATTTGATGTAATGGTCAGATTTTTGTGACATTTACTATATATATATATATATATATATATATATATATATATATATATATATAATATGTTATATGTTTTTTAGGATTTCATTGTGTGTATGTGTTTAAATTGTTTTTGGAGGGAAATTTATGTATTAATCCATTATTCCATTATTCAATTGTTTTATTAATTTGTTGGTATAAAAGGTTACAATGGATTTTACACACTGACTCTGAAGAAGCCAATTTTGGTGAAAGCGCTTAGTCAGTGACTGCCAATAAACTACCTTCATTTTACAGCTTGGTGTTATTGCCTGTTTCTTGGGGCAGTTTTCGTGTTCCTGCCTTTTACAAAGGTAAGATTTGTTTAGTAAATACATGAATTTGTCTTTCATTAAGATCATGTTCACACCTTTGTAGTGACTCACAAGTTAGTTTATTTTATTTAATGTTCCTAAAGATGCAAGTCATTGAATAAAGAACTATGAAACACACCTTGGTAGACAATATTATCACCTTTAATTCAGTTCCATTAAATTAATAATCTGAGTATAAAATATACTCATATCAAATGCTATTTTCATGGTAATATTAGGGTGAAGTGTATGTTTATATTTAAGGAATCTTTCAGGTCTTAAGCTGAAATATTGACTTTGTTTGTTTTACAATACAGAGGACATCTACCCATGTTTGATTTAGGCAGAAACAATACCTGGAGAAGGAAAATTCAAGTTTAACACACTGGAAAAAAAAAGACAAGGGATCATAACAACCCATAAAAAGAAGGGTCCACCTGGAGACAAACATAGATCCATGGATGACATCATCAAACAGTTTTATGAAAACTCCATTGCAATGTATACATACACAGGGGTGACCTTAGGTGAAAAGGCTTCGTGGCTTGATTGGCTTCCATGCCACCCACAAACGCCATCCCCCATCCCCATCCTGGCCTATCACAACATCCAGATTATATTCTCTTCCTTTTTCTCTCAGTATATTTTAGTCTTATATTTTCTTTCCTGCATTCATCCATCCAATACATAGGACTGCATTCAGCTAACTATGAAGGAGATAACTGTGTTAAGGCAGAGGTCAGGGGGACACTAGGCTCTGAAGTGCATTTTAGAATTTTTTAAACAACCTTTTCATCCAGTGATGGCCTGAACAAAAATCACAATTAAGGAAAAACATTCAGTCTTGCTCTTCAACTTTGCTTTTTTCAACATCATTTTGACACACCCTAAATGGCCAAAACTGCACTCTTCAAACTATGAAGGAAATAATTGCATTGAACTGGGATTAGTCCCCAGAACCACAGGTGGTTGTATATGCTCTGTGGTACATTTTAGAGTTTATTTTAACAGCTTCTTAAACTAAATGATGGTTTCAACAACAATCATGAAAAAGGAAAGAAATTCTGTCATTTTTTTTTTTAATTTCAGGGAATAAATAAGTTGTATCCAAGGAATTAATGTTCAAAGCAGACAAAATAGTAGTTCACAATAAAGTGAGAAGGCAAATGCTTGTGAGGAAATATGAATGATATTTGGGAATAGTACCTGCCTCCCCAACTCCCACCCCAATAAAATAGCTTCTGTCTATTCTCCTCTGATGTTATATTGTGAAGGAAAGTAAGGCAAAAATGGCCATAGTCAAATATTTCAGGTTGCTGCTGTCATACATATATATACAGCAAGCTTCCTCACCCCTATGCCCAAAACATAGCCACCATCTTTGTACTCCTCTGATGTCATACTGGGATGAAACTAAAAACATTAGAGCATGCATAGACCTTCTGGCAGTTAGTGCAGAGCACTAAAGCTCTGACTTGTTAATGAGCTGCTTCCTGTGCCAGTGGCAGAGTATGAATATTTCTACCTTCATTTACCTATTGTGTGACCATGAGCAGATCATTCAGGCAGGGCAATTGTGAATATGGGCTAGGTTCCTTAATGGTCTCCTGCACTGCATGCCTAGTAACTAGCTATGAATTATGAACATATGCCAACCTGTTGCTGTCAGACTTATATAAACAGCATTCCTCCTTGCACTCTCACAAAAGATAGACATCTGATGTTTGCATCTGATGTTTGATTGTGAGGAAAGCAACAAAAGAATAATTATGACAACAACAATGTTTCCAACTTGTCATTCCTAGACGGTGCACTACTCCTAAACAAGATACAGTGACCTTCTCTGTGCACCTCTGATTTTTGTGAAGAAAGATGAAGAAATAATGACCATACTACCCCCAGTCCAATACAAGCTATAGTGACTTGTGCACACCTCTTGAGGCTTGGGAAAATTGAAGAAATACTGACACCATCCCCAGTCCCCTACCTACACAACCTACAGTGAGCTACTGTGTACACCTCTGAACACACCCAGTTTTGAGCTAAGTGGTGTTCAGCACAGAGGCCGCTACTAATCTTGTGCCAAAATCCCCTTATAGAGCCTTGAGGTGTGAGCCCCATGATGCATTTTATGCTTTATGCTATTTGAGAGATGACCAATTAAATTGAGCAAATGACAGGAGGGCCAGTAACTTTCATCTAGACAGTCCCCACCCACATCCAGCAATTATGGCCAATTCTATGTAAAGTTCAGAATCTGACTGTGATATAAGAGGATGGCCATGAAATGTATTCATCTTTGCTACACACAAAAACAGCTGCCACACATTAAAGTATTCCATGTCATGTCACACAAATACTTTAACTTATTCCACGTTGCTTCATACAAATCACAAAGCCTGAATAATAATCCACTAGCAGCAACTAGCCATTCCATTTTCCTTCATAGACAGCCCTAGCAACCATAGCTACTTTGTTTGTGCATATATCAAATGACCAGTTCAAATATGAAAACACAGTTTTCTACTTTCTGTCCTGCAAAACCCACGGTGGTGGTGCTGTGGTAGTGTTGTCGCCTCACAGTAAGATGCTGTCCGGTTCGATTCTCAGCTAGAGCGTCTTCTGCGTGGAGACATGCTTGAATGGGCGTACCTTCGTTGAAGGTTGTGCTTCAGGCCTAGCAAGCCGGTACGTAAAAATCAACTGCCAATCATTAGCGGACCGGAGTTTCGCTGTGGCGACCCCTAACCGGGAAAAGCCGAAAGACACAACAACAACAACAACAACTTTCTGTCCTGTAAAAACTGCCCACCATATCTCCATCTGTCCCTGCTCTTGCCTCATATTTTTGCCATGTCTCATAACATTTTGATTTTCTGGTTTTCTGAAAATTATAGTCAGTAATGCAAAACATTACAGTTTCATACTTTTTTGTTCAGAAAATGTGTATTGATGCAAAATCTGCTGTCCCACTACCACTTTAAGTGAAATACATGATCAAAGAGTAATATTTAAAAAATGTCTCTAATTTTGAGCCTATGTTTCCTTCATCTCATTATTTTTCACTTTGTCTTTATCCTTCAGGAAAGAAGTTGATCACTATTCTGACCGATACCTCTCAACTGTACAGATTTTCGCAGAATGTCCAGATGTTTGCCTCATATTTTTGGTCTGTTTCTCACAAAATTGTGCTTTTCTGGCAATTTGTTGGTAAATCATTGAGGGTCGCATTCAGAAAATAAAGACAGACATTTAAATTTCAGACTTCACACCCTTCAGAAAATTCATGCTAATGCAAAACTTGTTATTATATCAACTTTCTAAGTCTGTAAGAGCAATATTTAAAAAGTGTCCCTATTTTTGGGCTTTTGTCTGCCCATTATTTATGGCTTTGTCCAGATTTGTTTTGTTTTTAAGAGATTGAGAGGCATGCTGCCAGCATTTTAATAAAAAAAAAAAAAAAAAAAAAAAACACTTACCCCATACTACTGGTCATGGAAACTACTGCTTCCCTCTTCACATAGTGTCCACACCAAGCACCATTTACCGGTTGCAAGCTTTCTGCTCTGTCCCAACCAAACTGCAGAAACCTCACAATGTTCAGGTGTAACATGACTTGAGTGGTCAAGTCAACTGCAACATCTCCCACCTAAGAAACCAACCACTATATGGCACATTTTCTTTTAACAGATTCACCTCAGGACATTTATACAGTAGAAATGCTTTCAAAAATTAAATAAATATGAAAAAAATAACCTTAAAACAATAGCAGCCTAGGTAGCTGCTTAGTTGGCCTTTGTGTAAGGTTGTCTCTGTACATATCCACTGTCACATCTCTGGAGGCAGAGACACGTAAAGATAAGTGTTTATTTAAAGGATGAAGCAAAAATATCCCTCTTGGATTTGCAGAATTAATTCCAAAGCTATTTTCACTATTTACACAAGCAAGGTTCTCAGTCCTTAGAGGTGACTTCATCAGTTTCACTCCACACAGGCTCAGTCTCTTGTAACCTCCCAGCAACTAGGCTGCATTGTTTTGTCCATAGCAGTGTCTCTAGGCCTTCATTCATGCTCTATTCAAACTGTTCGCCTGATCTTCCCTTAGACCACATCCACACTAGGCTTGAATGCACTGTAGAACTCCATGAACCAATAACCTTCAGGCAGATCTAATATCTTGTTTCAGGCTGCAGCCAAAACTAATAAACACTTAATTTTTCATTAGCCTTTTTAATACAGTTAATAACCTTACTAAATTATTGTGGAAATTTTAAAGACAAGTCAGTTTTATTTTATTTTTATTTATTTTTTTATTGTATTTTACATTTATTTATTTATTGAGATATGCGGTGGTGGTGCTGCGGTAGCATTGTCGCCTCATAGCAAGACGTTGTCCCGTTCAATTCTCAGCTAGAGCGTCTTCTGTGTGGAGGCATACATGAATGGGGCATGCCTTCATTGAAGGTTGTGCATCAGGGCAGGTAACCCGGTATGTAAAAATCCACTACCAATCATTAGTGGACCGGAGTTCCGCTGTGGCGACCCCTAACTGGGAAAAGCCGAAAGACACAAACAAAAGTACACTGATCACAACTGAACTTTTGCAGGTACTGTCTTGGGCTGAAATAATTCACAAAGGAAAAATAGAGAAGCAGTAAGCTGTATATATCAAAACCAGAACAGAAAGTAAACATAGAACAAAAATTGGACAGTAACAATCAATAGATATAACAACAAATCATGAGGGAAATGTACATTTTACAATTTTGCAGTTTTCATTCATTTAAAGCATATTTCACTTTTCTGTAGACGAGATGTTACAACAGGTACATGCCAGGCACTACTATCGTGACTGAAATAACAAAGCAAACATTTGAAAGTAAGGGCAACACCGTAATGCTTACATTTATTTATTTACATTTGTTGACCAGGAGTGTCCGACTGGACATGGGTCCATTTTCAGCAGAGGCTTGGGGAGAAAAGCTCCACAGTTAAAATATACAGACAGTAGTTACATTGGATTTACATAGCGATTAACAATTTGATTAACATAGCAATTAATTACAAACATAGTTACAGATGAAGAACATAGTACATCAGTAGACAACTAGAGTCTATATCTGCGAAGTACATAACAGACATTAACAATTGTTCCAATAAGAAGTTCCTGCTGTATAATAAGTAGTAGGCTTATGAGCATCCGAGCTTGCTATAATCAAGGTAGTTAGTGGGGTGGAAAGAAAGGTAGTGGTTGGATGGGGTGGGTGATATTAGAGTGGGAGTTGCAAGGGCATAGCCAGCATGTTTTTAGGTGCACTTTTAGTAAAGTTTTGAAGTGGGTGCATGATGGTACGGAGGTAATTGTGGTTGAGAGGGAGTTCCATAATTTGGCTATGGTGCAAGAGAATAGTGCTTCACCAGCAGAGTTATTTGCTTTAGTGATCTGCAAGTGATTTTTGTTGCTGGATCTTAGTGGTCTGGTGATGCGATAGGGTTGGAGTAGATTCTGGAGGGATGGGACATTTAGTGCATGATTTACTAGTTTGTGGGCAAGTGAGAGTTGATACCATTGGAGGAGGTGAGGGAGTTCAAGCCAGCCCAGTTCAGCAAATGAGAGACAGTGGTGACTACGGTAGGATGCCCCTGTGGTGAATTTGGTGATTTTGTTATAGCAGGTCTCTAGCTTGTTTAGATCGCATTGCCTTAGGTTGGTATATATATTGGAGAGGCATAAAGTAGGGTGGAGATAAGGTAGGAATTTGCTACTGAAATCTTTGCTGCTTTGGTGAGAGGTTTCTTATTTCTGTATGACGCTCCTAGTTTTTTGCAGATGTTTTTTATGGTCATGGATATGTGAATGTCAAATTTTAGTTTGTCTATTTCCACTCCTAGCAATTTGGTGTGTTCTGTTGGGTGTATAGTGATGTTGTCTTTTGCTGTGATGTTAAAGTGAGAGTTGTTTTGAGTATGTTTGGTGGGTTGGAAGATGAGAAGTTTAGTTTTGTTTGGGTTGAGTATTAAGTGGGCATCGGATAACCAAGTTTCAATGGAGGAAAAGGATTCCTGTGTGACTTTTTGCAGTTTGGGTAGGGACTGGGATGAGCAGATGATGATTGAGTCATCTCCGTATTGTATGAGTGTGCCATGTTTGGTGGCAGAGGCTAGATTATTGGTGAAAATAGAGAAGAGTAGGGATCCAAGGACGGATCCTTGGGGAACCCCTATAGAGATAGGTAGTTGGGGAGATATGTCATTCTGCCATGCAACAGATTGTTGATGGTCAGACAGGTAACTCTGAAACCAGTTGGTGACTGATTGAGAGAAGGATAGGTTACTGAGGACAGTGATGAGTTGTTTGTGTGGGACAATGTCAAATGCTTTAGATAGGTCTAGGAAAGTAGCAGAGGAGAGATAGCCATTGTTTTCATGCTGAAGGATAGTGTTAGTAAAGGAGAGTAAGGCAGTGGTGGTGGTGCTATGGTTTGGTCAGAAACCATGCTGAGTATTGGAAAGGAGGCAGTTAGTAAGGAGGTAGTCTGAGACCTGAGAGTGAATGCATCTCTCTAGTATTTTGGAGAGTGGAGAGAGAATAGCTATGGGGCAGTAATTGGTTAGTTCTGTGGAGGGGCTGCCTTTGTGGATGGGAATTATATGTGATACTTTCCATAGTGTGGGAACGTAAGTTTCTGACAGAGATCGGTTAATCAAGATGGATACTGGGTAGACCAGAGCATCAGCTGCAGTTCGTAGGTATTCACTTGGGAGGCTGTCTGCTGCTAATTTGGTGGGCTTAAGTTTAGCTAAGAGTTTTTTTTATGTTGGAGGTAGGTACAGGAGAAAGAGAAGGCAGTGGGGAGATTACTAGTTGAAGGTGTGGGTTGGAAGGGAGGGGGGTTGTTTTTAGCTAGTGATAATATGGTTTGTGTGAAGTGTGCATTGAATGAGGTAGCAATATTTTCGGAGGAGTGCGGGATGTTAGGAGGAGGGGTACTGACTTTACCTGGGTTGGCGGATGGAGTTTATGGAGGATCAGAATTGTTTGGGGCTGTGTTGGGAGGAGTCTAGGCCAGACTGGTAGTATTGGAATTTGTCCTGTTTTATTAGCTTTTTGACTCTATTGCGTAGTTCTAGGAATTTCTGTCTAGTTGAGGGGATTTTGGTTTTGTGCCAGTGCTCCCAGGCTTTATCCCTGTTTTTCATTTCTGACTTAGTGGTTTTCTGTAGCCATGGGGAGGGTTGTTCTTTGGTTCTGGAAAGTCTTATGGGGGCATGGTAGTTAAGGATGCTCAGGAAGGTAGTATTAAAATATTCAACTGCGTCATCAAGACTGAGGTACTTTAGAGGATGCCAGTTACATTCTTTGAGGGATGAGATGAATGTGAGTGGGTTAAAGTTTAGTTTTTTATGTATTTGACGGTAGATGACAAGTTTAGTTTGGTATAGGTATTTTTTGAGTAGGAATGTTGGGGAGTGATCACTGAGGCTATCTGATAAGCAGCCTGTTATGTATGACTGGGGGCTCTTACTGACTAGTATCCAATCCAGGGTAGTGTGCTTGCTGGAGTTTTTATTTATCCTGGTTGGTGACTGGACTAGTTGGGTGAAGCCATGAAGGTTTACAAGATAGGTTGGATGGTTGCCAGAACAGGATTGCCAGTCAATATTGAAATCAACTACAATGATAGTTTCTTGAAGGAGATGGTGGGTAGACCAACTGAGGAGGTTTTCTAGTGGTGGGATGTTTTGGCCAGGTGGGAAGTAGCATCTAATTATGTTGATGGTTTTGTTTTCGTTTATTTTGAGGTTGGTATATATTATTTCTTAATTGCCTGTTTATGGAGCTGATGATTTTAAGATTTGGATGTTTAGATGCTGTTTAAATATTATAGCTACACCGCCTCCTTTCTTGTTTAGCCGGTCTACTCTTAGTATGTAGTAACCGGTAGGGAGTATTTGCTCACTGGTAATGTGAGGTTTTAGCCAGGTTTCTGTCAGGATGACTATATCTGGGGAGTACAAGTCTATGATGACATGGAGTTCATGGACTTTGTTGGATATACTTCTAATATTTAGGCTTAGTAGAAGGATGTCACTTGGCTTTCTATTGGCTGTGATATGGGATAAGTTGTGGTTTCTAGTCTGATTATGAGGATTGGGGCTGGAGATGGTAGACCAGGGTTGGGGTGGATGTCTCCACTTAGGGTTAGTTTTGATATGCATGAGGTTATTTTCTCAGTTTTTGAATGTATTTGTTTATTAGGGAAACTTTATGATTGTGCTCTGTGGGTAATAGGCATAGTGGGAGGGTTACTATGTTAAGTTGTAGGGATGCTTTATGTTTGAGTAATATAGTTGGTAGAATATGCGGGGGGTGCATAGGGATGGTTCTTGAGTTGGTGGGAGGGGGGCTGAGTGAGGGTGAGACATGAGTGGTGGTGTAAGTAGTAGTACAGTGGTAGTGGTTGAGTGGGGGAATGATGGAGTTTTGGTAGGATGTAAGATATGCAAGGAGAGTGCATGCAGTGAACATAGGTAAGGTATGCTTGTACATGTTAGCTGAGGAGGAATTATAGTAGTGGGAAGATGGAGGAGGTAGTGTTGGGTTTAGTGCCATGGTTGGCTATTGGAAAGATGGGAGGGGTTTGTAAGTGTAATAAAGGCAGGACCACTGGGGGCGGGAGGAAATGGAGGCAGGGTGGGGAGCAAAGTGGGTAGAGACCCTGTTGGCTGCTCTTATGAGGGGGCTGGAAACAATCAGATAACAGAGTAAACTGATAAATGAACATATGATAGTGAATGTGGAGACTCAGGTAGGTACCCTGTATTTCCACAAACTATCAGTTAGCTGTGCCCCAGTTCAGGCAGTTTTAATAAGTTCTATGGCAGAGCCAAGCATGAGGTGCTCAAGGGGTGGTTGTAGTTTAAAAATGGTGCCTGCCACAGGTAATATTTATTAACTTTGCGATTGGCTTAAGGTAATAAACAGGGAAGCAGGTGGAGGAGAACAAGGGTGTGAGCAGGCAGTTCTTTTGTACTGTTGCTAATGAGCCAAAGCAAAGACAAGTTTGTGTTTAAGAAACAATCAGAATTGACCAAGGACTGCTCTGAAACTGTAAGTCATTTCTTAACCATTTCTCAGGTGGAAAAACAGGATAACCTTGTATCAGTAGGCTACTGTGGTCTCAGTTTAAATTAACAAACACACAGTATTGATCAGTTATGGATACTATTTGCTATCAGAAGGGAATAAGAGATAAAATGGAAGATGAGTGTGTGTGTGTGTGGGGGGGGGGGGTGCTTACAAGCCAAAGCAGAGTGCTCTCCAGGGGAAAATGAATATTGGCTCAAACAGGTAGGCACATACTCAAAGCTAACTTTAGCTGTTTGCAGACAGTTCAGACCTGGACTGCGCTTTTCTTATAAGAATGATAAAGGTGGTACCGCAGTTGAATACTTAAGAGTGGTGTTAGGTTCAAAGTTAACTTTAGATGTTTGCAGACAGTTCAGACCCAGACTGCGCTTTTCTTATAAGAATGATAAAGGTTTCCATACATTCCTACATAAAATGTTTTGTTGTACCTAGTGATGTGGAATATGACAACAAGCACAAGTCATGTGATTATACATTCCTATAACTCAGATAGGCAGACAGGCTCATAGTCACATGCTTGAGTCAGCAGACCTTGTTTCAGAATAGCTTGAGCATAATGGTTCAAGTTCATTTCCCTTTGTTTTGCTGTTCATATTGGACAGAGACTGTAAGCATTCACATTAGCCTGTTGTGGATGGCCCAAGGTCAGTGCAAATAGAAAAAGAGCAAGACAGGTGCTACATTGCTGTTACGAATCACTCCTTCTCTGAGGTACAGCAATTTTGAATTAAGAATATTAAAGGGTTGTCCAGATAAAATCCCCACGTGTTGGTGCAGGAGGACTTGTCTACCCTGCAAAAACAGTGTTTTTAATGGGTATGACATGTGCCTGTAAAGTGACATCCAGTGTGTGTGTGTGTTGAAAATGTCTGTACTCAATATGTCTTTTACAACTGCTTGTGACTGAGGTAAGATAATCAGAGCTCATGTAAATTGATCAGACATAGTGGATCTAGGCACATATGTAATATGCTCTATTCCAACACAGAGATACAGATCAAAAGTGAGATGGTATATTACAGCAGTGAATATCATCACAACATGGGCAGGTGCAAACAGGTACAGGGACACACACACTCTTACAAACCTAAGCATGCATACACATGCACGCACATATACACACACCATATAGCCAATCACAGACAGGACAAAGTCATAATGGCAAGTCATAGACAACAGCTATGCCATCATCTTATGTGATAGACAGACAACCCAGCAGACATGGAATACCCCTGCATATGGCATATATGACATCTAAGAAAATATAAGTATCAGTAAAAATATTAGCATCTACAACCCACTATCATGGTGTTAAGGTTCAGGATGACTATGCTGACTGAACAGCTTGGTGTAGCTGCACATAACTACAGACTGAACAATGTGACATAGCACACATGGCGTCAGTGGGGGGAGGGATACATAACTGCAGACTGAATAAAGTGATGTAGCATACATGAGCACACTGACAACAGGGCTGCACAACTGCAGACTGAACACCATGACACACCATGTATGGCCTCACTGAGGAGAGGAAAGCACAACTGCAGACTGAATAATGTGAAGCACCATGTATGCAGGCAGTGAAGATAGGGACTCATAACTGCAGACTGAACAACATTGTATAACACACATGGACACAGTGAGTAGAGGAACACATAACTGCAGACGGAATAAAGTGACACACCATGCATGGGCACAGTGAGTAGAGGAGCACATAGCAGTAGACTGAAGAAACTGACAGGATGGATGGGCACAGTGGAGAGGGAGAAATAACTACAGACTGCACAACATGGTGTAGCATGCATGAATGGGCACAATGAGGAAAAGGTTTCATATTGTTTTATTGAAGAAAGTGATGTAGCAGGTAACCATTTGAAATGTCAGGACCCACTAGAGTGAGTCCAGAGATATGGAGAATGAATAGTCAAAAGATCAGACTTACATATACTATGTCCAAGATGCCATGTCTCAGAATATTCCCTTTTTTCCCAGGTATAGAGATCTCAGAGCTGGTTTATATAAGTTTGGGGAGGGTGTTGGGATTTGCCCTCCTCATGGGGGGGGGGGTGCAAGAAGGGCTTGCCACCCCTGCAAAAATAGGTTTTAAGGAGAAGAGTGATCTTCAAGGTTCACTCTTCCCCTGTGCTTTTGGTCTTTTTCTTTTTTTGGCACGTCAGTGCTTGGCATTTCAAGTACAGACATTTCAATAGGGAGGTGATGCAGCTTGCATGAACAGAT
This sequence comes from Protopterus annectens, assembly GCF_019279795.1. Lineage (NCBI taxonomy): Eukaryota > Metazoa > Chordata > Ceratodontiformes > Protopteridae > Protopterus > Protopterus annectens. Next base: position 112,848,857 of record NC_056726.1, on the reverse strand, counting down.
TGAGGAGGAGGACACATAATTGCAGACTGCACAACCTGATATAGCATGCATAGGCACAGTGAGGACAGGAAGATGTAAGTACAGACTGAACATCATGTCCCAGTTAGAAAGAATGACGTGCAAGGAGCTCAAGATTAGCCTTACAGGAATAGTCAGACACAAAGAGCTAAGGAAGAGGCCACACAGCACTATACCTATCGACCTACCAAGCAGGAGACATTTCTAATGGTGTAGAGCTACAGTAATTTGAATTCGGAAGTAATCCATGGGTGGCATTCAACATATCTGGAAGACACAGGGCCAAATATAGTACCTTATATGCAGTAATGGATATGTGAAGATTTCCTGGATAACATCCTGAGAATACATATCAGTAATATATCATCTCTCATTGCAGTAAACCAGTTAATATAAATACTAGTCATAGGCTGCCTAACAGATAACTTACCAGGATAGAACCAGGAGTTCCATGGGGTTGTTGACTATTCAATGCATAACATACTGGATTTCCATGGAGCACACATAAATGGTAGAGAATGTCAGATATATCCCAAGTGGGCAATATCTGTGTACAGAAAAGTACACTGGAGAGCAAGCAAGGCATATCCTTAATGACGCAGGAAGCATATTTCACATCATTAAGTCAAAATGCTCATCCTCTACATAGCAGCTATATGTAGAAATTGACAGCTTCAAAAAGAACATCAACCTTAGTCCAAACATCAAAATGATCATATAGGAAATAGCTATGCAACAATGAATTCCAAACCATAGGAAAGTAATGCAGTTCCCATGCCAACAAGATACCCTGAACAAGAAGAGAATGTGTGGCCATATACAACATGGAACAAAAGTCACAGTATTTTAATAGTCACCAGAAACAATACATATGAGCATGTACACCATCATAAATGCAAGAATGAAGAAACATCATGCCAAAGAAAACTGTGCACAGAAGCTGATGTTAGTTTGCCACAGCATTCAAGGTAAACAGGATATAAAACAGACACCCTACAGCTACAGTATACAGAAATATAAAACACATATGCAGTATGGGCATGTGGGGCCAGTAACATTGTGAAAATCGTAGACCATGGTTTCCTTGTGTATATGGATCTCCACATTAGTGAACATCTGTCTGAACAGAGCAGACAGATGGCAAGGCCCCAGTACAAACAATGTACACAGTGCCAGCATTACTTTCCATAAGCAATGCCTAATACTGTAAAAATAGACACACAGACTGTGGTGTGAAATGATAGCCTATAAGCCACTAAACATTCACCAGGAGCACCAACCATATACTCAGAGGATGTAAAAATTCTCGTATGTGACACCAGCAATCTTGTATTGTATGGATCTGGAAACCCACATCTGATGGTCAAAAAATATCTTCATAATATCAAAAAGGTATCTGCAGACCCACAATAAATGACTGATAAAACACTTCTGCAGTGAGCAGTTTACATCTCTCTACAATGTGGGAAAGGCATGCGACCAATACCAGCAGTAACTATTAAATACAGTGTGGCACTGTAGTTCACAATGGGTCCTAAATGTTGTATTGGGGGTACTGTCAGGGCATACACAACCACATTAACTCCAGAAGGAGAAATGGGACCAATAAGAGAAGATAAAGGGAGCTGCATGAAACAAGCAGGCAGTGAACTCAAGTATGATGACAATAATGATGATGATGATGATGATGATGATGATGATGGAACAGTGTGGTGAATCATGACAGGTACAGGCATTTTTTTTTTTTTTGAGGTTAAGATCCAATTTTTAATAAAGATGTACAGATCGAGTGGAATACGGAAGAGAAGTAACAATGAAATGGGTTATAGGGCTTAAGCTGAGTACTAGCAAAAGTTGTCAGGGGTGTACACAGAAAACAAAAATGGCGCAGGGAAGCAAATACAATCAGAAGTAAACAGAGGATGCATGCAGCAGAGGACAATGTATTGGAGGGACATAAAGAGAGAAGCTAGACAATCATTTCTGGTAAGGATGACACTGCATACATGATGGAGCTGTTTACACAAGCGGGCAGGAACATAGATGGTGGGTGACAGGGTGGAATGCTGATTCCTATCTACAATGAGAGGGGGTCCTACATGATTAGAGTCAGCAACATTCTACTTTATATATTTTACAAGTACTAAAATGCTTAAACCTAAGCATTTTATAGGTTAAAAATTTAATGCGCTGACTGTTAAAACTCTAACCTAACAGTTCAAATGAAAACAACACAGCAAAATAATGACTTCTAGTAAATAATCTAAAAAGATAACTGATAAATTATGTTAACATATATTATATAAATGCTTATTAATATTTTGATAAATAATAATTTTGGTGTGATTGACCATAGCAGGACGTTGCAAGGCACCTGCATGAGTGTCACCCAGTGATGATGCAGTCATGACACTATACTACCAACCATGTCAGTTTTTTTACCCAGACAGCTGCTATCTTAACACCCTGAGTCAAAGTTTGATTGTCAATGAGTTCTGAAGTATCAACCATTTCCCACTGAGGGGGGATATTCAGTGGGATTTTCAGGTATGGAAGCCTCAAAAACTCCACCACACATTTTTCCAGTCTTCTGAAGTAGACTTAACTGGTAACACCTCTGCAGACAGGAAATACAATGTAAGTTGGTGATCATTAGCTGACTCAAAACTAGATGACAACTTTTCTTCAATAATAGATATCCAAACTGTCCAAGATAGTGTGATAGTTTGGAAAAAATGGACACCTAGTATATGTTAGGTCATTACTACACTACTGTCAGTAAACATAGTATCATAACACTTCACAGAAAAGGCATAGAGTAGTATAAGAAAATAAAAAGATGGATAATAAAAATGATACATCACTAAAGATCCCATGGAATGTAGTCAACAACAATTTAAATTTTGAACAGTGTGTGTGTGTGTGTGTGTGTGTGTGTGTGTGTGTGTGTGTGTGTGTGTGTGTCCATCAGGGTCAGAAAAGCATATTTTATAGCTTATATATTTCTATAAGGTATTACTAGTTACCATACCTTTCAGTCTCTTAGTGTACAAAATCTGGACAAAGTTTAAAATAATAGGGGGATAAGGGCCTAAAAATAGGAGCAGATTTTATATATTGCTCCTATAAACTTAAAAAGCTGCTAAAGTAGCAGGATTTGTGTTGGCATGCATTTTCTGAAGTATATGAAGTTTAAAACTCAAATGTGTCATTATTTAGTGGCTTCATTCCTCTGTGATTTGCCAGAAAACCAGAAAAAGTTTATGCACAACATACCAAAATATGAGGAAAAGAGCTGGACATTCTGCAAAAATCTGTGCAGTTGACAGCTATGCTAGTCACTCCAGGGAGATCATAGTACTACTATAAAATTCACTGATCTGTCAACCCTGTATTGAATACAAAACTGCCTAAAAGTGTTTCAAAAGACTCAACCATTTCTTACTAGAAAAATCACAGGGTTGGAAAACTTGAACCATTGCTAAGAAGTAGAGGCGAGTCATGCGACCTCTACCTGATCTGTAAGGCAATGCCTGATCCTGTTGTATTTGAAAGTCTATGCTTGGAACATACCACTGGAAGAGCTAAAGACATATCAGAGAACCTAACACTACAATAAATATCAGTAATTAAAACATAAACATCAAAAACATTGAGACAGAAAGATTGCACAACACTTTATGTGATCGTGGAATAACCTTCCTCTTGCAGTCAGAAAAAGTCACTCATTAATGTCTTTCAAAGGTAATCTCGATATCTATATAGGAAGTCAAAAATATTCATATGGGAGTTACAGAACTCAAGCTTCTTCAAGGCCAGTAGGTTATAAGCTTAGCAACGGGACTTAATGAATCTATTAGACTATGATATATTCTGTCAACAAATAAATCAACAAAACATCTAATGAAGTCATATAGTCATCACTGGTAAAACTTATCTCACTGGCCAGGTAGCCATTCCCTTCTCCTCCTCTTGCATATTTGAATGCAGGCTTGAAGGACACCTTCAGTTACAGTGTACTGTTGAACATGATTATGTCTAGATGTGCTAAGCAATGGCATATTCGCAACATAAATAGCAATTATGTACAACACTCGTTGCACTAATATGGCAATGCCAGTGCAAAAAATGTAGTTATACATTTGGAATGTCCATTAGGTGAAATAACTAGTAGTCCAAGAACTAGAAGAACACATCAATAATGTTATATAGAGCAATGATGCAATACACCAACAATGCTTCACTAAAGCATGTGTAAACCGCAGTCTAAAACAGTGTTAAATAGATGTACAAATCCTACAGTTCAGTGGTGATACTGTGTAAGTTACATACAAAACAGTGGTTTATTATGAAAACCTGGAAATGCACATGGTCGAGTCATCATGTCATCAAACTGGAATACCGAAAATTAAAACATTTTTCAGTCCCCATCTTGAACTATGATAATGTTGAGGGTTCGATATTCACCGTTTTGACAATGTGGCCATTGACCTGCATGTGCTGTCTGGATGTCGATATACAGTAAGGTTCTATGATTAAAACCAACCAAGGAACCAGGAAAAACAGAAATAAAAATCCCACGAAGACACGAAGCTCAACCAAGTAGTTTAATGACCAACAAATGCACAGTTCTCCAACACTGACCTAGGTTTCGTCCTGAGGTCAGTGTTGGAGAACTGTGCATTTGTTGGTCATTAAACTACTTGGTTGAGCTTCGTGTCTTCGTGGGATTTTTATTAAGGTTCTATGATTAGCCACCTGGAAAACCTGATTTCAGGTAAGAAAGCCTCAAAAACTCCACCACACATTTTTCCAGCCTCCTGAAGCACACTTAACTGGTAACACCTCTGTAGACAGGAAACACAATGTAAGTAGGTGGTCATTTGGCTTATTCAAAACTAGATTACACATTTTCTTCAATAATATCTGTCACTCAACCAGGTGCATTTTCAGGTTTTCATAGTAAGCCCAAAACAATATATAAATATCTGGTTTTATACTTAAATACTGAAAGATCCTGTAGTTCTGCATGCTCCTTCATCTGTTCAGGCTGGCCTCTCCTGAAGTCACTGTCCATATCTGACTTAGTCCTCATTCTTGTGCGTTCTTGTACTCCTCAGGTCAGCTGTAAGGTCCTTCCACATCTGTCTTGTGAAATGGTGTTCCTGTACAAAAAAAAGCCTGTCCTCATACATCATTAGGAAATAAAACATAAATAAAGGTTTTTACTTTCCTCATACAGAAGCATTGTACCCCACTCCTCTCTTTTGAGACTTTTTTTTGGAAGATATTTGGTCATAAGCAGTAAAATTAAGATGCCTCTGTATAATGGTTGCTCTCCAGAGTATGACATTTACAAAATCACACTTTCTTACAGGACTATGGCATAAACAACATTACACCAGATTTGTAAAATGCTTCATGTTCCTGACTGTAGGTAGCAGCCAGTGAAAGTTAGCCCCATAATCTATAAATCAGAGAGTAATGTTTGCTCTTTTCCTATCACTGTACATCAACACCTCAAATTATGAATAGGAGACATTCTGAGGTGCTAAGCTTTGTTAATTATGTCTTTTGTGCAGTGCTATCATACAGCACCAAACAGGTGATCACTGACCATTTTGGCTTGTAGATTAGTTAACATACTGAAGACTGTTTCTGAAAGTTCAGATAAAATGCATTGTAGCGCAGATGGAGCAGTAACTAAACCACAGCAAGTATGTGTCAATGAATTATGTGATACATGGCTGCAGAGTATGCAGCTCTCATTTTGGGAGATGCTATAGCATTTCTTGAGGTACTGTATCAAACATTCTACCTGAATGCACTCATATTGTCAGTATTTTATAGCTTGCTATGTTACGCCATATGTAGATCACATTTACAAACATATGTGACCTTAATATATTGTATGGTTATAGACATAGCAGCAAAAGGTGTCAGAAACAGACATGATAGAGATACCTCAGAGGTGGATGAGATGGCACTCCAGGTGCCAAGGGGCATCATCTGGCTCTTTTTGGAGAAGGATGAAATGGGGCCTATAAAATGTCTAGTGCCTTCCTACATCCCAGAAACCAAGGCATTTTTACACAGTTTTTCTGGCTGAAGGGAGAGCTGCACAATACTTTGACAGTGATGATGATGATGATGTCCCATATGTGAAGGTACTTGACAGCATATGGTCATGCATCTTTGCACTCCCCATGGACCATACGCATGGATATGCCCATTATATTCTTTTTCGCTGCCATTAGCAGTTGTTCAGAAATACAAGGATCCCCCATGGGTATTTCCAGGACATACTGCCCTTTAAGATAATGTACTGTCTTTATTTTTGTTGTCAACATGTTACTTTTATGACAGCACTTCCTAGCATGCTGCACCGGTTTTTACATCTGCCTTTTATCTGTACCACATCCTGCCTTTAAGTTTCCAAATCACATTACTTACCACACTTACATACATGTAGCATATTTTACTGACTGACAGACTAACACACATTTGTACATATGGTGGAGAGCCATGTGCATTCAGTAACATGTTTCATGAAAACCAGTCTATGCTCAGAAATTCTACTTTCATTTCTAGCCATTGTTCTCCTTTAATTGCAGCAAGCACTGAGACCAGCATGAGAAAAATACATAAAACAGATGACGTAACAGTTCACCAGTGTACAAAACACGTTTTCTCAAACAGCATCTGATCCCAGTAGCCGGTGGGAAGTCAATCCTTTGGTCTAAAAATGAGCAGTGATATGCCTGTTTCACAACACTGGTTATTAGTGAAGGGCAGCATTCTCATTCACAAAATTCATGCAAATACATGCATAGTTGACAAACATAAGATAAATACAAGTCTGATATCATTGCCAATGCTTAAACTAAGATTTTTAACTAATATGTTTGATACATTTATATAATTGTTTAAGCTTCTAGCAATTTATCATGCAGGTGCATTGTTATAGAAATAAATTATTCTGTGAGGTTCTTTCCCCAAATAACTGTTTTTTTTCCCATTTGTTACAGGTAGATTATATTGGTTCAGCTGCAGCAAAGAAATATGTGAATTCTGACTGGTGTATCATGAGCCAGAAGCTATCGTTTAGCAAACATCCCTTCCTATTAGTCACCTACATTCTGCAGGGAGCTTTGATAGTCTGACAAAATGTTAGAAACAGGACTGTGAAGATACCTTGTACAACTAACATACATATATACATATATATATATATATATATATATATATATATATATATATATATATATATATATTATAAAATAACAGGAGAGGATCACCACGAACAGTTGAATCATAAACTGAATATTTAATATAAAAACGCAAGCGCTTTTACATGTTACAAAGCACACTTCTTCAGGTTTTAACATCAAAACATTTCAGGACCATATATATACATATCCAAATCAAAGAAGATAAATTAACAAGTTAATAGCATTAATTAATTCAATCAGATGAAAGCCAATGAAGTCATTGAGCTCATAAACTTGTTCTGTTAAGGCTCATTTTTAGCACTTCACCCTTTAAAACCTCATCTTTAAACTGCACTTTTAAAATTGCTGCTTAAAGAGCTACATTTATGTACTAAGCATTAAACATTCTCAATTTGATTGATAAAAACTTGATAAAAACTTGATAAAACTAAGCATTAAACATTCTCAATTTGATTTTGATTGATAAATTGAGATTGTTTAATGCTTAGTACATAAATGTAGCTCTTTAAGCAGCAATTTTAAAAGTGCAGTTTAAAGATGAGGTTTTAAAAGGAGAAGTGCTAAAAATGAGCCTTAACAGAACAAGTTTATGACCTCATTGACTTCATTGGCTTTCATCTGATTGAATTAATTAATGCTATTAACGTGTTAATTTATCTTCTTTGATTTGGATATGTATATATATGGTCCTGAAATGTTTTGATGTTAAAACCTGAAGAAGTGTGCTTTGTAACATGTGAAAGCGCTTGTGTTTTTTATATTAAATATTCAGTTTATGATTCAACTGTTCGTGGTGATCCTCTCCTGTTATTTTATAATTATTACCCTGGTTATATTGGAAGCGGATCTTTGGTTGATAGCAGTTCTTTCTGTTTCGATATATATATATATATATATATATATATATATATATATATATATATATATACAATTTTTGCTGTATACAGCTATGAAATTGTATATTATTGTGTGTGCAGACATTAAACACATCCTGTTAGTTCATTTGTTTGAAGATATTCATTACTCCCATTTGCTTCTGAAATGTTTTGTGAACTCCTGATAATTTTTACACTTATGAAATGAGGTGACATAACCCAGGTATATTCAAAATGAAGAGTTAGGGTACACACAGAGAATATGGCAGAGCACAGTGATGTGCTGAATTTGATCTCCTACTACATAAATGTCTGCAGAAGAGAAACCATTGACTATGCCTACCATTTAACTTAGCACAGCAACAATACTGGGACCTGGATATCCCTGAGGGGAAATATAGAAGCATGTACATGGAATTAATGGCAATAGTCGATTTGGTGTTATGTCAACTAGCTTAACACTGACACAGTAATAACAAATAGTGAAACATTGACACCTTCTGCACATGCTCTAAGGTTGCTCCTAGGAACTTGCATCAATACAAATGCTGTCACCTTGCATCCCTCACACCTCCTGCTGTTTAAACATACTAATTCCAAGATCACACAATCTCTGGAGAAGGGGTATATTCCCTGTGATGCCCGTGCACTGGCCCAGGAATCAAGGAGCCTCAATCCTCAAGACTAACACCAGTGAGGAGCGTCCACATTGGGAAAGATAACAAATACCCACACAGTAAAGTTCAATTTCCCTTAAGAGCACACAGAGATCACAGTCAGTCTGGGGCTGGTATCTCCCTTTCTATCCAAATCCCCAATAAGACTCCCCACTGGCACAGCTATAGGGTCCAGATCTCAGCCTAGTGGGCAAGCTAAAACCTCCAGCACCATCTCTGTCCAACCAGTGCTTCATGTCCCTGCCCAAGTAGCTCACACACACACACACACACACACACACACACACACACACACACACACACACACTTTGAGATATGAGTTATATACAAACACACAGCCACTCTTGTGGAAGGCTGGCACAGAATCTCCAGGCTGTGCCCCCTTTCTGCCCAGTCTATACGGTAATACCAGCTGCCACCACCCATTAATATCAGCTACTAAAAAGGCCCTTAACAAAGGGTGTCCAATTATTACTGTGCAATATTATTATCTAAACGGTAAGTGTGACTGAACAGCAAATCTTATTGGAGTAGCTTAGTACAATATCACTATATACATGCAATGTACTCTACAGCTTAAATTATCTCTACATAAAGCAGCCACAGTTGAAAGGTTTAACAATATTTAATAATAAATAATAAAAAACGCAAGACAATACTTCTTACTACACAGTGCTAGTCAAGAGTTCAGAGAAATGCTCAAAATAATACAGTAGACAAGTTCTGACGTCAATACAGAAAAAAATGAATCTAATCTTCCTATTTCCTATCTATATCTAAGAGAAAACACAGTTCTAAAATAAACTTACATCTAGAGCAAAGCAGTGCTGGTGACGTTGGATGCTCTTTTTTTTTTTTTCAAAACAGGTTTATTGTTTTAACATACAAGAGAAATATAACAATTTTATACAAGTAATTAAAAATAGATATGATTATAACATTCAACAAAACAACTAACGTATTTACAAAGACATCCACTACAATCAGATCAATTAATTAAACTAAAATACCATGCTATTGAAATTAGGATTTTTTTAACAAATTTTGTAAATTATCCCATACAATATAATAAGATGTTTTTCTAGTTGTTCTTGACCTAATTGTGTTTATTTCCATATGGCACACTATATTCATAACATTTTTAAATTCATTGAACGAAGGAGGTGTATCTGAAATCCAATTTCTGGTTATTATTTTCCTAGCCACTGCTAGAATAGACCATAACAAGGGAAGCTTAACCTTTTAACACTTTGAGGTACAGGTGTGTTGAATAATATAAGAGATTTAGAAATAATGAAATTATCTGTAAAAGAGCCTGCAAAAATTCATTAATTGACTTCCAGTATTCTTTCAATTTTATACAGTCATAAAACATATGAGCCCAGTCAGCATTAATTTCTACATTACATCTCTTACATAGATTATCTTTATTATTTATTTTATTCATCATCAAAGGTGTATAAAAAGATCTATGTAAAATTTCCATGTATAAAGTCTCCAGACAATGGAAGACGATTTCTATAGGCAGATTCCAATATATATTGTTTATCTTGTTGATTTGGTGGGTCCCCATTAATAGAAGTGAAATAATTCCAGTATGTATCTACACTGTAAAAGTTTCTTGTCTGATAATTTTATGTATGTATGAAAGTTTACCTTTATCAGAAACTTTATGTTGTAAATTTAATATCAAGTAATCAATCAGTGTTGGAATAGATTCTTTAACTGTTATAGACATTAGATCTATTTTATTAATGAGATGTTGTCTAAAGGTCTGAACCTCTAACCAGCAAGTTTCTCTTAGATCAAATTCTTGTTTTAAGAAATCTAGATTTTTAACTTTATTATCAGATATCAACTGATACCAGTACTTTAGATCATTATCTATAGCTAAATGAGTTCCTTCAGAAGTAGATGACAAAAGCATACCCCGAGTATACATTATAGGGAATATAATAAAATTCCATTCCCTATACTTAGGGTGCATGAATATAAAGTTACGATAGCTAATAATAATATTTAATGGGTAACAAACCATATGTTTAGGTGTAATAGGTGAAGTACAAAATTCCTTTAGTAACCATAACATGGAGTTATTTACAATCATATTTTTATGTGTTAAGGAGATTTTCATGAAGTGCATACTAATTAGCTCCCAATAATCTTTCCATTTTGCGACATATGACTGATCTATTAATAAAGTAATAACTTTTACAATAGAAGAGATAGTATATAAATTAAAGTCTGGAAAATAAATACCCCTTGAGACCAGCTATTAGTATGTTTCTTTAATGCAATCCTAGGTCTATTAGGTGCCCATAGGAAATTTAACATTAGTGTATTCAGTTTCTTGATAATTATTTTTGTAGGTGGAAGTATTATTGATTGTATTAAGTATAAAATCTTGGGGAATATTATCATTTTAATAATTGTAAGTCTCTCCTCCATAGTAAAAACATATTATTCCAGGTATTAAAAAGATTTTGTATATTAAGAAAACAGGTATTATAATTATTATATATAATAGATTTAATATCTTTAGATAGTATTATACCTAAATAAGTTATCTGACCTGAATTGGGTACATATTTAGTAAAATCACTAATGAGAATATTTTTCGTGTATATATAGGTAGTATTTTAGTTTTTCTTCATTGAATATTAAACCAGAAATACTTTTAAAATTCATCATTTTATCAAATAGAGACTGCATAGAAGAATTAGATCCTGCTGATGTAATTAGAACATCATCTGCAAAAGTTGAATTTTGATGTTGTATTTTCATCTATTTCAAAACCCTCTATGTCAGTACTGTTTCTGATCAAATTAGCCCAAGGCTCCATTACTAAAGTGAATAATAGTGGAGAAAGTGGACATCCTTGTTTTGTACCTTTAAAATGGGTATTTTTGTGAAACATATGTTCCTACCTTAATATAAGCCAATGTTCCTTTGTATAAATGCTCAATTAGATTTACAAATGCATCTGAGAAGTTTGTGCACTTCAATAAGGTAAACAGATAGTCCCAACTTACTGAATCAAATGCTGAACTTATATCAAGACTAATAAGTGTTAAATCTTTCTTTTTCCTATTTGCAAAATCCATTAATGTTAAAGTTCTTCTTATATTATCAAAAGTATTTCTATTTACAATGAAGCCTGTCTGATCTATATCTATAAAGCCGGGATGATTGTCTTCAATCTATCAGCAAAAATACTCATAAACATTTTATAATCAACATTAAGTAATGAGATGGGCCGATATGAAGTACATCTAGTTGGATCTTTATTAGTTTTTAAAATTGGCGAAATAAATGTATATTGCCAAGATCGGGGGTTATTAACTCAGTTTGGGCCAAAATAAAAACCTTATGTATTAATGAATATGTACTTTTAGAAAGGATTTTATATATCTCTGGTATAATACCATCATTACCCGGTGCTTTGTTTGATTTAAGCTTATTTATTTGTGTAATAACCTCTGTATATGAAATACTTTTGTCCAATAGTTTAATCTGTTGTTTATTAAGCTTTTTATTCATGTCTGTGGTTATAAACTCCTTTATTTTTTCATCTAGTATTTCTGGTATACTAGAAACATTCTTCTTTTTCCTTAGAGAAAAGATTTCTTTGATATGGTTTTGTTTATTCAACCTTTTTGTTTTATTTTTAAGTCTATGTAAGTATTTGGGGCTTATTGAATAAGACAAAAACTTGTATTTCTCTAAAGTTATTTTAACTTTATGAGTTAAAATTTATTTGTATTTCTCATTTAGTTTGTTTATTTCTTCAATAACTTTCTTGTCCATAATATTTTCTTTATTATTATGTTTATAAGAGTCTAATTTACTTTGACTATCTAACAATTCCTTATCCCAAGATTTCCTTTTATTATTATACCATCTGATACTTTGTCCATATAGATATGATTTTAAGGCATCCCAAACATAGACAATGGAGACTTCAGGAGTATTATTTATGTCTAAAAAATGTTTTACTTCTGAAAGTATATATTCTTTATAGTCTTTTAGTTGAGTTAAGTATGCTGGTATCCTTTTGATCTGAATATTATGAGTATTTTTATCATGAATTCAAAACAATTGAATTATGATCAGATATAGGACATGAAATGATTTTGGAATTAATTAAATCTGTTACCATCTGGTTAGAAATAAAGACCCTATCTATTTTTGAATAAGTTTTGTATCTGTTAGAAAAAAAGGTGTATGGTAATGATTTTGAATCTATCTGATTATTAATATCATTCAAATGATAAGAATTAGCAAAATCATTTAAATGTTTTGCATTAGATGTAATTCTTCTTTTTCCTATAGTGGTAGTATACAATTAAAGTCACCAGCTAAAATAATATCGCCTATAGAGAATGATATGATCTTATCAAGATGATATTTCACTGTATTAATACCAATTCCAGGTATCCAATATACATTAATTAAAGTGTAAGTCTTCCCATTAATTTGTATTGTAACCATACAAAACATTCCTTTGTCATCTTGATAAGACTTAATGGTTTTAGTAATGGGCATACTTTTATTCCATAAAATAGCCACTCCTCTTTTTTTCTGAGTGTGCTCTGAACTAACCAATACTGTATATTTGTTTGTGGCTAGTTTATCAATATCTTTTTTCAAGAGATGGGTTTCTTGCAGGAAGACTAAGTTGGCCTTATGTAAATTAATGTATCTTATTAGGCTTGCCCTTTTACACGGATTATTCAATCCATTAATGTTTAAAGAAATTCCTTTTAAAGATGTCATTTGGCATTTTTAAAACTTAAGAATCTTATGATCAAAATAACAAATAACAACATAAGTAATGTTACATCTCCTCCTTTAGTTGTACCTTTAAATATAGCTGTATTTATTGAATCTCTTATGGGATTTTGTATAGGATTCAATTTTGTTTGTAGTGACAATGAGTGTACAAAATATATTGTGGATGTCAAAACTATATACATATAACAATGAACAAGTGAAAATAATGTAAGGATTAAACCTTGCATCCAGCCTGGAGTTAAAAACTCCAACTTAGAGTAGTATTTACCACTCAAGTTAACCCCCTACTTTAAGCAGCAGTACCTCAGCTACCACCTTATCAATTTAATACTGGTTATATTTAACTTAAATTAACAGCTTTCAATTCAATTATCTAGCAAGACAAGACTACACATTTGATAAAACAGCATCATATAAACTAAAATAAACTTTTTTTTTTAAACTATTCATACTACTATATACATCTATGTAATATAATACACTTGTATTCAAATAGCATTCAAATAATCTTGATATTAGGAACCAAGAGGAGAGAGAAATAAAAGACGTGAAAGAGGGAGAGAGAGTGAAAGAAAGAGAGAGAGAAAAAAAAAAAAAGGAAGGCATATTTACATATTAATTTATTCAAAGTATGTAAAATAAGTTCTAACATTCATTTAAATCAAAAACTTTGGCTAATATGGTTCAGACATTACATATATTAAGATGCATCTATTTTCTGTCATGTAAATGCAGTCAACAGCTTCAAAAACCTTGAATTGCTTGTATATGAGCATTTTACTCATACTCATTATTGTCAATAGAATAAAATATTATATTTATAGAAATTGTTATAAATCATACTGCATAGTTATGCAAATTCTCAGAAACACTTGCATTATTGTAAAAAGCCATCTATATTTTGTATGTCTATACTACTGCTTTAAAATATATCACATGACAATTTCTTCCAGAATAGAGTTATAAAGTTATTTATGCTTGTCAATCAGATTAATTAAATGAGTTATAGTAATGTATATGTTTGGAACATAAGTTTTTAACACAGATTAGTATGCTGCAGTCAAGTAGATTTTCAAAAACATTTGAATAAATGTTTCATTTTCTATGCCTTCTAAAATAAGACATTTACTTACTACAAGAAACTGCATTATTTAAAATCATTATAACTGACATATTTTATGAATTATAACATAGATATTTAAGTAATTATATAAAATAACTCACATTTAAATGTTAAAGAGTTCATTTTCCTTCACATAGTCGCATTTGCATCAGTTCTACTTCCTGGTAGAGTGTTCTTCCTGAATCTGTGATGTGTCAGTGTGATATCTGGGTCAAAGGTCAAATTGACTGCTTTCAGCTTCTCTGTGAGAATTCTGAGAGTTGAAGCTTTTAAAACAACTCAAGGACACTGTTCATGAGGTAGCCCACATCCCAGATTGTCTCCCTTAACATTTTGGTGGAAAACTTGTTAAAAACTAGTGACAAGCATTCATTTAGCAGTGTAAATGCATCTAAACATGACAAAACCTTCGCAATGTATTTTACAGGTTATTACAGCCTCTATGTAAGTGAAATTAAGCCCAAAGTTATTAATAAGTAATAAAACTCAATATTTTTGTCCCAACTCAATTTTTATGCAAATCTTATTATTTACTGTGTCTATATGATCAAAAACATTTCTATATATTAATATGAAAAAAAAATAAAGAGAAAGAATAAAGAAAAGAAAAAGAGAGTAGAAAATAAGAGTGTAAAGCAGAAATAAAAAAAAATGTAAGAGAAAGCTATAAGAAGTATATACAATGGAATATTACTTAATGTTTATATTAATAGAGTTAAAAATAAAACATATTATTTACTATTATTTAGTTCTAATTATTAGTTAAAGCATGACAGATTATTTACAAACAAGCATAAGCAGCATAATCAAGAAAGTATAATTAGGAATAGCATTTGAAGAACATATAAACTTTTTACAAGGAATAAATAGGTTATTATTCTATTAATCATATTTTCATTACTCTTCTCTCCCTGCCCTCCCCCACCCTTTACCCACTACATAATCTAAATAGAATGTCATTGTTTAAACAAAGAAAAGAAGAAAAGAGGAAAAAAGAGAAAAAAATGTATCAAATTACTGACCTTACTTTTCAGAAAGAGAAACAAATTGAATAATAGCTTGTTATTAGTTCCTCAGATATTTTGACTGGTTATGAAACAAAACATTTATTTGCACACAGAGAATAACTTTGATTAAATCTTTTCAGAATATTTGTGGCTTTCTGGAAATGCAGGAACTATATTTAAAAAGATTAATAATGAAGTAAAATGATGAGAGAAAAAAGAAAAAAACATAGAACAAATCATTTGTTTTTAGTCTCTTCTTCTTCTCTGAAGTCTTCCACGAAGTTTCAGTTGCCAGTCTCTTTAATGAAGGACTAGCCCATTCAATTTCCTCTATTTTATCCAAAATCTTATTTTTTTGATAAACAGTAAAGCAGAGTCTAAGTCATCAAAAATTTTAGGACCATCAGGAAGGAAGATTTTTAGCTTGGCAGGAAACAGAAGGTATGTTTTAAACTGTGCTTTTAAGCTCCCTTATTAGTGGCAGAAAACTTTTCTTTTAGCTATTACCAAGGAAGAATAGTCATTGTCAAAAGCACAGTTGTCTCATTAATCTTAACAGGAGCTTTAGCCCAAGCAGATTTAAGAACCATCTCTTTATCAAAAGATGATAGAAATCTAACTATAACTGATCTAGGATAGTTTTTGTTAGAGTTAGTATTAGCTATAGATCTATGTGCTCTTTCGATACCAAAAGAGAATGCTTCTGGTAAGTCTAAAGTTTTAGGGAGCCATGTTGTTAAAAAGAAGTAATATTGTTACCTTCAATATTTTCTGGCAGTCCAAAAATCCTAATGTTATTGCGCCTAGATCTATTTTCCAGGTCATCCAGCTTTGTTTGTAAATGTGTATTTTGTTTCAGCAGAAACTCAATGTTGATTTCCTCTTCTTGGATTCTATTTTCCATGTCATTCACAGCTTCTTCTATGCCTGTCATCTGGATCTTCTGTTGTTGCAGGTCTATATGTAACAAGTCTATTTGTTTTGTAGTTTTTTCTATGAAGGTAAATATTTTAGTATCCATTTTATCCATCTTAGCAGTAAGTTGCTGGATTATAGTTATCAGAGACTGAAGTTCTTTCTTGATGCTGGAGTCTTGAGAATTTGTCTTACTGGAACTCATTTCAGACTGATAAACTGACAGGAAAATTTCCAAAGTGATTTCTGACAGGAATATTGTTAAAATTTCCTTTCTTTTTTAGATATAGTTCAAGAACTATATAAAACAAACATATTTAGAAAGAAAATTACTTCAAAAATTAATTTTTTAAGTAATTAATTCCTGTCAGTGTAATGAAATTGGTGGAGCTGAAGAAATCTGCTGCTATCATGTGTTCATCCTTGGCCACGCCCCGTGATGTTGGATGTTCTGAAGACAAATGCAAAATGCTCTCTGATTCTCTCTCTTTAAATTGATAACACAGTGCTGCTTCACATTACATCATTCTTAACAATTTTCTGTTTTCCCAGGCTAACAGAAATTCAGAGGTTAATAGCCCTTTTGATCTTGCAGCTGGTCAGGAAGCCAGAGCAATAAAATAAATTATACATGTAAATTCTAGCCATTAGCTCTGGCCTCAAAACAATAGGAAGAATTCCTTCATTTAGGCATCTCGGCTATGCGTTTTGACATCAGTTACACAATGCTTGACTTATCAGCCTTCCTACAGCAGAGTGCACTGTTGTTACACCTTTTCAGTTTCACATTTAACAACATTTTCTTCCTTTTAAGAGAAAAAGCCTGTGGCTTATATTAATATTTACAAATGACAGAATTATCTACAAAATTCTATCTGGCTAGGCTGGCAGCCTTCAACTATCTTCACATATCTTCCCCCCTGGAGAACTTAAGCTAGTTTTTCAAGTGACCCTTGAGAAACATTGCTTGAGAGGGTTAGGTCTATTTGAGTACACTTTACCCCATTCCCTGTCTTGAGATCCCATCTGCATTGGTATTGCTAACCACACTGCGGTGCTGCACTGACATATCATATGCTTGCAACCCTAGTCTCCATCTTTGCAACTTGGCATTTTTCTGGCTGGCTCTGTTTAACCATGTTAGGGGATTGTGATCTGTCACTACAGTGAATTTTCTTCCATACAGATAAGGCTGAAGTTTCTGCAGTGCCCACACTATGGCTAGACATTCCTTTTCTACAGCTGCATAGCATTCCTCCCTGGGTTGGAGCCTACAACTGAGATAAACCACTGGGTGCTCTTCTCCCGCTGAAGAATTTTGGATGAGTACAGCCCTCACCCCATGGTTCGAAGCATCTACATGCACAACAAATTCTTTGCTGTAATCTGGACTGGCTAACACAGGGGGTCCTCCCAAAGCTTCTTTAAGCTTCTCGAATGCCTGCTCACATGCTGTGGTCCACACTACCTTATCTGGCCTGTTCTTCCTTGTCAGGTCTGTGAGGGAACAGCTATGGTACTATAACTGGGGATGAACTTTCTGTAGTACCCTGCTGTCCCTAAGAATGCCCTCACCTGTTTTTGGTAACAGGTGCAGGCCATGCCTGAATGGCTTCTACTTTGGCATGTTTTGGCCTGATCTTACCACTCCCCACTCTATGACCCAGGTAGGAGACCTCTGCCATACCCACCTGACATTTGCTGGGCTTAATGGTCAACCCTGCAGTCTGTTGTCTACCCAGCACCTTCCTGACATGTTGAAGGTGCACTTGCCAGAAATGGCTATAGATGGCAATATCATCTAAGTAAGCAAAGGCAAACCCTCCTGCTTCTGCTAGGATATGATCTACCAGCCTCTGGAAAGTTGCTGGGCCATTTTTCATCCCAAAGGGCATCTTTGTGAACTCATACAAGCCAAAATGAGTCACAAAGGCTGACTTCTCTCTAGCACTGGGAGTCAAGGGCACCTGCCAGTAGCCCTTGGTAATATCAATGGTTGCAAGATACTTAGCCCCACCCAGCTGCTGTAGGGCCTCATCTGTCCAAGGCATGGGGTAAGCATTTGACTCTGTGTGACTATTTAATTTCCTGTAGTCCACATAGAACCTGGTGCTGGCATCCTTCTTTGGCACCAGCACAACTGGGGAGACCCAGGGACTGTTGGACTCTTGAGTTACCCCTAGTTCCAATATCTCCTGTATCTCCTCCCTCAGAGTCTGTCTCTCTCGGGCACCCTAAAAGGGGCCTGCTTAATAGGCCTTTGGGGTCCTGTATCCACCTGGTGCTGCACCAGGTGGATGCACCCAGGTTTCCCAGTGAACATGTTCCCAAACTCCTGTAACACTGCTTGCATTTCTCGAACTTGGGAAGGAGATAGCTGCTGGGACACTGCTACCCCTTCCACTGAGGTGACAGTATGAGCCTCACTGAGGAGATCTGTCACCAGATCTCCCTCAGACTCCTCCTGCAATCCACTGCAAATACTCAGCACAAGGGCCTCCCTATCATGGTAATATTTCATCATGTTAACATGGTGCACTTTGTGCTCCTGCCTCCTGCCTAGCAGTTCTATCATGTAGTTAACATCCCTTGTAGGGTCCCTCCCAAACTGCTTGCAGCTTGTTGTGTCTGATGGGAATGATAACCATTACCTGCTGCCCTACAGCATACTCTCTAGCTCAAGCATTCCTGTCATACCATACCTTTTTCTGTTGTTGAGCTTCTGCCAGGTTCTCCTGGGCCAAGCCCATGAGTTCCCTGAGGCTTGTCCTTAGATTTAGGACATATGCCACAACAGACGCCTTGTGAGATTCACACTCACCTTCCCACTCATCTCAAATTAAATCTAGAGGTCCCCTCACGCTATGCCCATACAACAAATCAAAGGGTGAAAAACTTGGGATTCCTGAGAAACCTCTCTGTAAGCAAACAACAGATGGGACAAATATTTGTCCCACTCCCTCTTAAACTGGTCTGAAAATGCCTGTAGCATGGACTTGATTGTAGAGTTTAACCTCTCAACCAGACCATTAGTCTGTGGGTGGTAGGGGTGGTCTTCAGGTGCTTCACCCCACAGTACTTCCACAGACAAGCCAGCAGGTTTGACATGAAATTGGCACCTCTGTCAGTCAGTATTTCTTTTGGGAAACCTACCCTGCTGAAAAATCTCTAACAAAGCATTTGCTACCTTTTCTGCTCAATGGAGGACAAAGTCACTGCCTCTCTGCATCTTCTAGCATAATCCACTACCACTAGGATATACTTTTTCCCTGTGGAACTTGGGGTACTCAAAAGCCCCACAATATCCATAGCTACCCTCTGAAATGGCTCATCAATCATAGGCAAAGGTATTAAAGGAGCTCTCACCTTGTCTCCTGCCTTGCCTGCCTTTTGGCACTGGTCACAGGTCCTGCAGTACCCTGTTATATCTCTGGAAATTCCAGGCCAATAGAAGTTCTGCATAATATATCTCTTTGTACGTTTTATGCCCATATGACCTGCAAAGGGAATATCATAGGCTATGGCTAGAAGCGCCAGATGGTAGACTCTAGGCACTACCAACTGCTGTATTCTCTCACCTTCTGGCCCTCCTTTAGGGGTCCACTCTCTATACAGTAACCCTTTGTCCCAGTATACAGATTCCCCCTTCCCTTGAGAATCAGGTGCCTCACTAGCTACCTGCCTCAAGCCTTGCATTGTAGGGTCTGAGAGCTGAGCCTGTCTCAACTCTGTCTTTGTAACCCTTCCCAGATCCCCTTCCACAGGACGTCTGGCATCCTCTGACAGTGGTGCCTCACTGTCAGCCTGGGTACTACTACATACCTCTACCTTTGCAGTCACTCTGTCCAAGGGAACATTAGTACTCATAAGCAGCTATGGCTCACCTTCAGTCACTGCTACAAAGTAGCTCCCTCCCTGAAGTAACCACCCCACCAGTCATGGCTGCAAGTATGCGGTCTGTCTGGGTCTCCCCCAGGCTACCAGACCCACATGCTTGTCTCCAAGCCTGACTGTAGGTAACTGCACAAGCACATGGTACTGCAGTATCAAAATCATTCCCTATCAGGATATCTGCAGGATGGTAGTTTGGTACACCTGTTGTCTCAAGACAACCTACTATTAGCATGTTGTCTTCCCCACTTACTGTATCCCTCACCTTTTGTTCCCCACCTTGTCTCCGTGGACATCTGTATGCCACATGGCCCCAGTGGTTGCATTCAAAACATTTAACCCTAGGTCCTGGACATATATGTGGACTAGTGGCTTCCCCTGTTACTGGCAGATTCTGTTGGGGCAGTCTGGGCTGTCCACCATGAGTTCCTTTAGATCCATGAGCAGTACTTGGGGTTCCTTTCCTGTGCAGGGATGTGCTGCTTGCTAGGTATAGGTCTCCCTTCTTCCTCAACTCCTCTGAAGTAGCGCATTGCCTATCAGCTAAACAGATCATCATGTCCTCAGGCAAAGTGTTAAGGGCTTGTTCCCTCACCAAAAGTTTTGCCAGCCCGTCAAAAGTGGTGACCTGACATCCACTCACCTACCTATGAAAATAAGTGCTCAGTTCAGCAACATATTCACACACACTTTCATCTGCCTTGCATCACTCACACTCGCCCACAAACTAGTAAACTATCCACGAAATGTCCCATCCCTCCAGAATCTACTCCAAACCTATTGCACCACCAGACCACTAAGATCCAGCAACAAAAATCACTTGCAGATCACTAAAGCCAATAACTCTGCTGGTGAAGCACTATTCTCTTGCGTCATAGCCAAATTATGGAACTCCCTCCCACCCACAATTACCTCCGTACCATCATGCATCCACTTCAAAACTTTACTAAAAGCGCACCTAAAAACATGCTGGCTATGCCCTTGCAACTCCCACTCTAATATCACCCACCCCATCTAACCACTACCTTTCTTTCCACCCCACTAACTACCTTGATTATAGCAAGCTCGGCTGCTCATAAGCATACTACTTATTATACAGCAGGAACTTTTTATTGTAACAATTGTTAATGTCTATGTACTTCATAGATAAAGATTCTAGTTGTCTACTGATGTACTATGTTCTTCATCAGTAACTATGTCTGTAATTAATTGCTATGTTAATCAAATTGTTAATCGCTATGTAAATCCAATGTAACTACTGTATGTATATTTTAACTGTGGAGCTTTTCTCCCCAGGCCTCCGCTGAAAATGGACCTATGTCCAGTCGGACACTCCCAGTCAACAAATGTAAATAAATAAATAATTAATTAATCTATGCTCACGAAATGTTTTCATACACATTTCAGGTGTTAGCTTAAAAAATTCTAACAAACAGTCCTTAGCAGCAGTATAAGCAAAACCGTCACCGTCAAACATTTTGGACAAACAGTTACAGCTTTACCATGGAGTAAGGAGGGCTCAGGAATCGTACCCAGAGCCTTTGGTCAACATCATACTGTTTACATACCCTCTCAAAATATGAATGAAACTATCAAAATTATCCCCCTCTGTAAACTATGGAAGAAATTTACTGACCTTTTGTGCCTCTGGGGTCCAGTTACTCCCTTCCCCATTACCTCCATGACTCTGGTGAAGAGTCAGCATCTCATTTTCATGCTGCCTCTGTCTTTCCTTCTCCTCAGCTTCCAGGCATAGCATTTTCTCATTCTCCTCAGCCTGTAGATGTCTCAGTCTCTCTGCTGCTTTTGTTTCCAAATGCCTGCCCTCTAACTCATCTGTTTAGCTCCAGATGGATTTTTAAGTCCTCTGCAGAAAGGTTGACCTGCCTATTCTCTGAGTGTTGTACATCTCCACAGCCAGTTTAATTGTTCTCCTGATTGCTGTTTTCTGATGCAGCTGTAACTAAAGCTGCAATCATGTCTGGCTTAGTCAGGTTTCTCTGTACCAGTCCTCTAGCCTGGCATATCTCAGCCAGTTGGCTCCTTGTCAGCTTTCTGTACTCCTCTGCTGACATGCTTGCCTGCACTCCCTGACTAACTAAACTAACAAAAGAAATAAAACAATTGTGATCTAAACTCTGAGTATTCACTGCATGGCTGATTTAGAGTACAAAAATGCCTTCAATGATCACTGTACACAAGCTACAGGAATTCACTATCCACACCACTACAAGCCAATTGCCAACCAATAAATATGTGGTGTGGATATCCCACCACTGCCACAAATTCATATGTGATGCCTGTGCACTGGCTCAGCAATCAAGGAACCTCAATCATCACTACTAAAACCAGTGAGGGGCCTCCATATTGGGAAGGATAACAAATACCCACACAGTAAAGTACATTTTTTTAAGAGCGCACAGAGATCACAGTCAGTCTGGAGCTGGTTTCTCCCTTTATCTCCAGATCCCCAATAAGACTCCCTATTGGCACAGCTATAGGGTCCAGATCTCAGCCTAGTGGAAAAGCTAAAACCTCCAGCACTCTCTCTGTCCAACCAGTGCTTCGTGTCCCTGCCCAAGTAGCTCACACACACACACACACACACACACACACACACACACACACTTTGAGATATGAGTTATATACAAACACACAGCCACTCCTGGGGAAGGCTGGCACAGAACTGCCAAACAATTAATATGTGACACCCATGCACTGGCCCAGATTCTCCAGCTGTGCCCCCTTTCTGCCCAGTCTATATGGTAGTACCAGCTGCCACCACCCGCTAATATCAGCTACTAAAGAGGCCCTTAACAAAGTGTGTCCAATTCTTACTGTATAATATTATTATCCAAATTGTAAGCATGACGAACATCAAAGCTTATTGGAGTGGCTTAGTAAAATATCACTATATACATGCAAGGTACTCTACAGCTTAAATTATATCTACATACAACAGTCACAGTTGAAAGGTTTAAAAATATTTAATGATAAATAATAAAAAAATACAAGACAATACTTCTTACTACACAGTGCTAGTCAAGAGTTCAGAGCTCACAGAGAAATGCTCAAAATAATACAGTAGAAAAGTTCTGATGTCAATACAGAAAAAAAACTAATCTAATCAGCTATATCTAAGAGAAAGCATAGTTCTAAAATAAACTTACATATAGAGCAAAGCAGTGCTGGTGATGTTGGATGTTCTGAAGACAAATGCAAGATGCTCTCTGATTTTCTCTCTTTAAATTGATAAAACAGTGCTGCTTCACATTACACCATTCTTAACAATTTTCTGTTTTCCCAGGGTAACATAAACTCACAGGTTAATAGCCCTTTTGATCTTGCAGCTGGTCAGAAAGCCAGAGCAATAAAATAAATTATACATGTAAATTCTAGCCATTAACTCTGGCCTCAAAACAATAGGAAGAATTCCTTCATTTAGACATATCGGCTCCAAGTTTTGACTTCAAACAATTACACAATGCTTGACTTATCAGCCTTCCTACAATAGAGTGCACTGTTGTTACACCTTTGCAATTCCACATTTAGCAGCATTTTCTTCCATTTAAGAGAACAAGCTTGTGGCTTATATTAACATTTACAAATGACAGAATTATCTACAAAATTCTATCTGGTTAGGCTAGCAGCCTTCACCTGTCTTCACATTCCCCTTTCCTAGAGACTATCCTTTATCTCACAGTTGTTGATCATCTGCATTGTTGACTAAAATGGGTTAAGAATAAAGAGGCCAATCTTAGCTATGATCACCCAACCTCATGGAACCCGTGTGTGTGTGTGTGTGTGTGTGTGTGTGTGTGTGTGTGTGTGTGTGTGTGTGTGTGTGTGTGTGTGTGTGTGGATGGAGATACCCACTTTTTTCAAGTAACCCATGTCAATCAACTAAACACTGAATGCAAAAGGTCTACAAAGAGAATGTTGACACACTAAAGTGCCATGTCCCAAGAAAGAACCTCAGCATGTGTAATGTTTAAACACTGTTTTTTGCAGGGAGGTAGGCCACCCAGCACCCCACACACTCCCTCCTAATTATATATACTAACTCCAAGATCGCACAATATCGCACAATATTGGGGAAAGGGCATATTCCCCTACCCCAAGAACTGTGCAAGCTTGCACACCTATTGACCATCTGTTTAGTTGACCAAATGCAGTCAATTAAACAAATGTTGACTAAGGTCTCTTTAGACCAAATGCAGGGCACCCATACAGGCACACACACACACACACACACACACACACACACACACACGCGTGTGTGTGTGTAATTTATTTATTTATGGATTGCAAAAATGTCACACTGAAGGCCTGGAATTTTAAAAGTACTCTGTAATGTTATACTACTAGAAGACAGAACCTTATCCATAATAATGTGCTAGTCTTGCTGTCAGTTACAATTACCAATGCAGCTTAGACGAGTGCTGTAATTCATAAACATGAAATGATAATGACCCTTCACTAGTAAGCTGGGTACAAAACATTAAAGGCAAGTCATGGGCAGCACAATAATACACAAGGGTCTTACAGCGCTGTGGTACGGCCTGCAAGTAGATACATACTGTTAAGGAAGCACTTGAAAGGACAGTGCAAGTTGGCAACCCTATGCAAAAAAGAGTCTGTAATTGTAATGGCATGCAGAAACATCCCTGCATACTTAGCTAACCAGTACCTGAACGTCAGCTATGGTCTGTGCTTCCTCCTTCATAGTTTAGCTTATGAATCACATGAAACATTTAATTTAGATCAACAGGATAAAACTAGATACATGCATAAAATACAGTGAGCCTCATTACTGAGTAAGTACTGAGGATTTTAGTATTCAAGAATCATTCATAATCATTCTATATACATACTTTAAGAATAAAATGATAATGATGACTACCAGATATTTATGAATCTGACCCAAAGAGATTATTATATAGAAAATGTAAAACACGTACCAAGTTTTTATCACTCTCTTTCCCTCTCTCTCTCTCTCTCCGTCTCTCTTTCTATGCTGAAATGCAGACCCACTTGTGTGTGCACATGCACAAGGCTGTGTTAATGTATTTCTATTAGTATTTTTAAATAAAATATATTTATTTACTTTTAAATGCAACAGCAAACACTATTATACAACATTTATGATGCTTTTTAATGTATATATGACTCTATCTAAACTGACAGACTATTTATAGGCTTATAAGTTCATAGGTTCACAGGTAAGTACTAGGTAGAATTTTACTAGCCTAGTCAATAACCTATTATCAAATGTGCTCTCCAGCCTCAAGGACCCAGCCTCAATGACAGCTGTACATGACAGACCTGCAGAGAATTTGAGGCTACCTATCCAATTATTATGATTTATCTTGAAGCTGGTGAGGGTGCTTCCAGTGAAAGTTTGCTCTTGAGGTGGTGGAATTCATTGGGATAGGAATCTTCCACATCAATTTGTCTCATTTATCTATCGTTGAAAGTTTAGATCTTTTAAACGGGTATTTATGTAACCATTTGCTCTGTGAAAGATGCTCAGATCCCCTTCTGATATGCAGAAGTTACAAAAGCAAACTTGCACATGTTAATGGCTAGAGCTCTGAAAACAAGCTAGAACTAAATACTAAAAAGTGCAGTTTTACTGCATTTGGTAAATAAACCCTTCAATCAGCTAATAGAAGAAAAAACACCCCAGTCCAAAACGAAGATGTAATCTCCACCCTGACTGCAGAAGAAAAGTACTCCTGCAGGGTGTTAATATACAGGTGATGCCTGCTGAAAAACAAGTCCAACTCTTCATGGAGGCATATTAAGCTGCCGTGAAGCTACTGCAGAAAAAAGGAAATGGCTGCCATTTTTTTACACTTGCAAAACAGCACTTTTCTGTTTAGTGGTCATAAAAGTAATAAAAGGTTAATGGATAAAAAAGAACAAGAAAGAAATGTGTGTGTGTGTGTGTGTGTGTGTGTGTGTGTGTGTGTGTGTGTGTGTGTGTGTGTGTGTGTGTGTGTGTGTGTGTGTGTAAGACAGAGAGTGGGAGGGAGCATAACAATAGAGAATGAGAGAGACAGCAATGTCTTTGGACTGCAACAAACAGTCCATCAGCAACATTCTCTTAATAATATTAAGTATGAAAATCTAATCTTTGACATTATTTCCTGAATGTAATCCTCAGTGGTTTATCAGCAAATCAATCATTCTATGAGAACAGAGCAGCACTATGTACAAAATCAAGGATAGTAAAGAGGAATGGGGAGGGAGCAGTTGCAATATACTGCATTCTATGTTTTTTTTTTTTTTTTTTAGTTTGTTCATTTGCAGACAAGATATCTGAGGCAGATTAACTCAACAATGTCCCCTAGGTTGTGAATTGCTGGGGAAATACCCTTCCAGAGGTGTAGAGGCCTTCTGCCACAGAGGGCCTCACAACACCCCAGACAGACATTATTTCCCCAATAATACATATCTTGTCAGGCATTAACTCTTGCTTCGAACATGGGTAGATAATTATCTCTCCTTTCATCATCACTTTGTGACAGTCATCAGGAAATCCTTCTACTGACACAGCTGATTGCAAGAGAGAATATCTTCTAGAATGAAAGAAGTCCTTACTCCACTATAGTCTGCATTGATCAGGCCCATATTCAAATCAAATGCCCCATTTTGTATGTATCTTACTAAACATATCAAGCAGTTGGAGAGACCCCAAATGTTCCTGCTCAAACAAGATCATGGCCATAAAGGATATGAGCTAACAAGAGAAGTTGAAGACTTTGTACCTGAATTCAGTGTTCTGTGGTATTTTTTGAGTGATCTGTGCCTTGCCTTCTAGGCCATTAGAGGTCCAGCAGTCCAAGACTTCCAATTTCTACACAAATGAAACAGCCCAGTGAATACTGGGACCAAAGATCTGAACCTGCTTTGCCAAATAAATTATGGTGGATAGACAGATTTGTCACGTCTTCTCTAGAACACATTTGCTCTCCAGATCAAGCAATGTCGCACACAATCTTCCTTTAAGAAGGAATTAGACAATTGGATGGGTATTCATTAATTCACCCCTGCTGTATGACTGGCTGTTCACTCCTTGAAAAAGAAGATAAGGTCTAAGGGTGGGTACTTGCAAGACATAAATGGTCACATGGCCCAGTTGACCTGCACATTCTATGATTCCATATTCTATGAATAGGAGGTCAAAGAAGATTGAATCTTTCATTGTTCGGAAGGCTAGAAACAGAGACTATAAGAAACTGACTACAAAGTGAGGGCTACCAGTCTGTCCTGATTATAAGATTTTTGAGGCCACTGATATTTTTAGTTTGGAATCTCTGTGATTTCTCAAGTTGAGTGATATATTTAGACAAATATATGCCAAAAAAAAGGTTATTATATTCAATAATGGGTCAGATGAGTTACGAGTAAAGGGGAATTAACTCTTCTTTGAATCTATAGGAGATGTCTTTGGAAATTACTTGAGCCAGATAGAAGGCTTTCTGCACTACTGCTGAGAAATGATAGTTAATGCACTACTGCTGAGAAATGATAGTTAAAAGATAAGAAGTTATCAAGAGTGTCTAGATCCTATATGAAAGTGTCTGACTGGAGGGGTGTGTCAACTATATGGTAAATAAAAGTGTCAGACTGGAGGGGGTGTATCAGCTATATGGGAAGGGAAAATGTTAAGCTTAGCAAAAGTAACAATGCACTTTTTCATATTTAATTTGGGGCCAGTGTCCTTGCACCAGTTGTCAATTTGTTCTAACCCATGTTGGAGCAGTTGTGAGCAGAGGTGGAGCCAGCACCAGGCAAAACAAGTAGTTGCCTAGGGCCTGCTGGCTTAGTGGAGGACACTGGGGACACCACAAATTTAATTGTTAAAGAAACAACAAAAATGTCTGCATTTTTGTGTCCATGCTGCTTTTCTTTAAGAACGCACTCTCTGTGCATGCATCATACATCCCACATGAGCAGAGACCTTGGAGTAGGCAACAAGTTAGATTTAAACTGGACATGACTGCTGGTTTCTCCACAGTTGCATGGAGCTTTCATCTTCCTGAAACGAAACTAGCTGCTGCCCCCAAGCTGAACACACATTGCAACAAGCATTTCAGGTACTCAGAGAGAGAAGGTGTGTGTGTATGGAATGCCTTAGTTAGGAATGGCAGGTTAGTTTATTAGCTTGTTGAGGCTCAAACCCCATTCCCTAGTTACAAGAGGGAAGAGTCTTAATCTTCTACACCAACTACCAGACTTCTTAGTTGCATTCCTCTCAACTGCACAAATGTTCACAGAATGCCCAGATTTTTACCTCATATTTTTAGTCAATTTTTCATAAAATTATGCTTTTCTAGCAAATGATTGGCAAATCATTGAAGATTTAAGTCAGAAAATAATGACAGATATTTGAGTTTCAGACTTCATACCCTTCAGAAAATTCTTGCTAATGCAAAACCTGTTGCTATTCTATCTACTTTTAAAGTCTGTAGGAACAATATTTAAAAATTGTCCCTATTTTGGGCCTTTGTCGCACTTTATTTATGGATTTGTCCAGATTTCTTGCTCTAAGAGGTTGAGAGGTATACTGCACAGGGAATAGTGTCAAAGGCCTTGGCCAGGTCCAGATATGCAGTATGTACTGTGTAAACACTATCTACTGCTTTGATGACTTTTTTTTCAAAGAAATTAATGAGGTCAGAAAGGTAGGACCTTCCTTTGACAACATCAAATTGATGAGGGTCTAGGGTTAACAATTTTTCAATAACCAAATTAATGAGGTCTAAGACAGTTTTCCTTGCTTTCCATTAGTTTGTAATGCCGTAATGCTTGCAAAGTTTATTCTAATATGTTGCACATAGTTTGGTTCTGTTCTATAATTAAGATAAGGGATCGTTAAAGATGTTTAGCGTAAAGAATCAAGAAGTCATCTTGTAACAGGAGGTCTTGGGTCAATTAAGCCTTTCTACAAGAAAAGAAAAAGAATACTGATTTGGTCTGATTTATGAATAGTTACTCTTTGGGATGTAGTATATAGAGAAGTGAAGTCTGACTGTAGTTAAGTGGTTCCTTTCCAAAGGAAGTGGCCAAGTGGTTCCTTTCCAAGGGAAAGGATTTCGGTACTCTGTGCTTTCGGATTAGTGTAGTTTTGAACAACTTGATCAGGTATGTGAGATAAGATTAAGTGTAATTTAGATCGGTCAAAGTAGACCCATATACATATATATATATATATATATATATATATATATATATATATATATATATATATATATATGTAAACCACAGGGTAAAAAGGTCACACAAACAACAAACCATTCAGTAAAAAACTGCAAGAAAGACCCCACATAGCTAGTGTCTTCACTATGTAAAACCTTAAATCTTCATACGAGTGTTTCAGCTGCATGGCTTCAGAATACCCATAAATTTTACTTTATATTTTCTTGACTTTATGGGTAGGTACATTCAGGCAAATAAAGCCAAATCCCACTTACTGTAGACATGCCTGTTTTGGCCCTTTTTTTGGCCTCATCAGTCCAGCACAAGTGGATTGTTTGGCTATACTTTAGAAACACAGAACTTAAATCATGCCTCATGTCCATAAACAATAGGGCATCTGCAAAATATCCCAAATAACATTCTAACCAAAGAGTAAATACACACACACACACACACACACACACACACACACACACACACACATGGAATTAGTGGCAATAGTTGATTCAGCATTAGATGATGTGCCTAATGTCAACACAGTAATGTCAGATCACAAAACATCGACACCTTCTGACACCCACATCTTCTGCAAATGCTGCAAGGTAAATCCTCAGAACATGCATTAATACAAACAGTGTTTTTGCAGGAGGGAAAAAAAAAACCCACCACACCTTATGTGTAGGGTACTAACTACAGTATGTGATAGCTCAATCCCCAGGGTAGGGGAATTCCCCCTCCCTGGTATAGATCAGTATGTGTGTACAGCTTTAAGAAGCTTTCTAGGGGCTTGCACAAGTGTACAAATACTGAACAAGTGTGAACCTGACTCCCATTTTGTAGTAAGCTGCTGAGATGTAAGCATATATGTCTGCGTAGTCTGTCCATTAATCAGTTTGTTTATATTTGGTAATGCTGCTACCAATCCTGATGCGTTTCTGTATAATAAAGCATATACACAGACTACCCCGCCTGTTCGTCATCTATATTAGAGAGGTATGAGCAACATGGTGCCAGAATGGTATCCAGATTCCTCAGCTTTAAGACCGATAGGCACTCAGTTAAGATTGTAGGAATATACAGGAGTGAATCAGTCCAACTGCACGTGTAACTCACAAAAAAGATCAGAAACGAATTTCAGGTATTAAAACTTACTCAAATGATTCTTTATTTGCAAAATATGAAATGAGGCTTTCAGAAGGCTCTAAACTAATTTCTAAGTAACAGAAATATTTGAAATAACTACAGAAAATGAAATAAAGTCCAAATCACATAAAATGAATAAAATAAGGGAAACGAGCAAATTTTTTCACTAAGCACTACTTTTTTGCATTAGTCTATTGAGTTGTCAACTAATTGAGTTATCCGAAGTGCATAAAGTGTTCATATGTTTGTGTAGTATTACAGTATAGTTATTTCACAAAATACAGTCATTTCAAAGCATATTTCGCAAAGTACAGTATTTCGAAGAATTTCTTGTGCATTTGAATGTTATTAGAAGTGCTGGCTGTGTGCTTGTTCATACATAATTACAAAGGCCAAATTCTTCAGTGTGTTTGGGCATAATTTGTTGGCATGGTAGATAGATTTCGAAAACCTGGCCCACAACCTGACTTGTGCTTGACAGTAATATTGCTGAGAACTTGAGAGTATTTGAGCAAGAGTATGACATTTTCATACAGGCTGCATTTTATGATAAAGATGACCATACAAAGTCATTTATTCTACTTAATTTAGCTGGATCGGAAGCCATAGAAAGGGAGCATTCATTTGTGTATGCACTTACTGTCTTTGCAGGAGAATGGAAAAGCCATCATATAGTTGTACCGGCTGAGTCAAGGGAGGGCCCCGAGTGTTTAAAATGTAAATTTAGAGAAATGTGTAACCCCAAAATGAATGTTACAATAGAAAGGCACTTATTTTATTCAAGGGATCAAAAGCCTGGTGAAACTTTTGCAGTATATATAACTGATTTGAGAAACAAGGCTAAAACGTGCAGATTTGTTGATTTAAGGGATGAGATGATAAAATACAGACTTGTGTGGGGTATTAAAGATGATGCTGTGAGAAAGATTTTGCTTCATGATAGTGATTTAACTTTGAATAAGGCCATTGAGATTTGTCAGATATATGAGCTTAGCTTACAGAAAAGCACACAAATATGCTTAGGAATGAGAGATGCATGCTTCCAGTAACTTCTAAAGCCAATGTTGATAGTATGCAGCAGGTGGTTAAAAGAAACAGGCCCAAGCACATGACCGCAACTGTAAGCCCTGCAGCAGTCACTGGGAAACCCTACAGCTTTACATCGAGTTCCAGAGCATGCACAGTCTCAATGAAGCATAAGAATGAGTCAGCACACTCAAAGAATGAGTCTTCACCCAGTTTCATAGTCAACTGTCATAATTGTGGTACAAGTCATGAGCCCAAAAGAGAAAAATGTTTAGCTTTTGGTCAGAAATGTCACAAATGCAATAAGTGGAATAATTTCAAAAGGTTTAGTAAATCAAAAGGCACACTTTTTTATTAAAAGGGAACATTCCAAGAGACAAGTTGATCAGTTAGAAAGCCGTGACCCTATTTTTTATGATGATGGTGTGTCAGTGCTTCACGAAACAGTCAATGCAGTAGATTTAAGGGCAAAGAATGAAGTATTTTGTACTATTGGGATAAATGGAATACCCACAGGGCTCAAAGCTGACACAGGTAAAAAGTGCAATGTTATGTCTGCAGAAACATTTGCTAGAGTATGTGCTGGTGAAAAGCTTGATCTGGCTAAGTGTGTAAAGCTTCTTGCTTATGATGGTGAAGGGATTCATACTGAAGGCTCAGTAGTACTTTCATGTTACTCTGTTGGGAGAAGCTATGACTTGCTATTTTATATGGTCAAAAGGCATGTGCAGTCATTATTAGGGCTCAGAGACAGTTTGAAAATGGGACTGCTTTCATTTAATAAGGAAGTCCATCATGTTAGTTTAAAAGACCACTGTTCAAATTTCTCCCAGTATATTTTCTCTACCTATGCTGATCTTTTCAAAGACAAACTAGGCAAGTTTCCAGTTGTGTTCACCATGAAGTTAGACCCAGATGTCAGCCCAGTTGTCAGGCAAGCCCAGAAAGTTCCAGTAGCTATGCAGCACAGAGTCAAAGCCGAGCTAAATAATATGGTGCAACATGGTGTAATTTGTCCAGTCGAAGAATGTACTGAATGGGTATCATCCATGGTGGTAGCTCATAAGAAAAGTTCAGATGGATATCAGAATATGTATGTATTGATCCACGTGATTTGAACAAAGCACTGAAAAGACCTCTTCATCCAATGTGTACAGTCAAAGAAGTTGCAGCTCTGATGCCAAATGCTACTGTTTTTTCTGTCTTAGATGCAAAGAGTTCATTTTGGCAAATATTGCTTGACAAGAAATCCTCATTTCTCACTACATTCAGTACTCCTTTTGGCAGGTACAGATTTTTGAGAATGCCATTTGGGATAAATTCCGTCAGTGAATTCTTTCAACTTGCAATGAAGCTAATTTTTTCTGGGTATTCTTGTGCTATTATAGTAGATGATATTCTAGTAGGAAGTACTGGTGAAGATGAGCATGACAGAAACCTCAAGAAAAGTCTGGAAAGAGCATGTCACGTGAATCTTAAGCTGAACCTTCTAAAGTGCAAGTTATGAGAAGTTACTTATGTTGGTCATTTGTTTACCAGTTCAGGCTTCTGACCAGTCCCTTCCAAGCAAACAGCTATTCTTCAGATGCCAGCTTCAGACAATGTTCAAGCCATTCAACGTTTTCTTGACATGGTTAACTATCTAGGCAATTTCATTCCAGACTTAAGCCAATTAGCAGCACCACTTAGAGAGCTGACATGTAAAGATGTATCCTGGTCTTGGTTGGAACAGCACCAGAGACCATATAACGTCCTGGAACAGAGAATTGCCAGTCCACCAACTCTCAGATAATATGATGTTCACAAACTAGTTGCTCTTTCCTGTGATGCTTCGAAATTTGGTCTTGGTGCAGTCATTCTTCAAGAAAGTCAACCTGTTGCCTATGCATCCAGATCTCTAACCCAAACTGAAATGCAATATGCTCAAATAGAGAAAGAACTCTTGGCAATTGTGTTTGCATGTTCGAAGTTCCATGATTATATTTATGGTAGACCTATCCAGATCAAAACAGACCACCAACCTCCAGTCACTATTTTGAGAAAGCCTATGCATTCAGCTCCAGCCAGACTGCAATGCATGCTGTTAAGATTGCATAAGTACAATTTAAATCTTGTCTACACGAAGGCAAACTTCTTTATCTTGCTGATACATTATTCAGATCACCCAGAAATACCACGGAACAACATGAGAATGAGAAACTTGATTTTGAAGTCATGGAAGTTAGAATTTTTTCTTCCACACCTCTTGATGGGCTTAGAAATCACACAGCCTCAGATCCTGTTCTACAGAAGCTCACCCACTTTATCAATCAAGGATGGCTATCAAAGCAATCTTTTTTACCTCAAGAAGTGCAACCTTATTTTCCTTACAGAGATGAGATTTTGGGTCCAAAAGTCATTGTTCCAAAGTCTTTACAATTAGCATATATTGCTATCTTGCATCATGGCCACCCAGGAACTGATTCTACTAAAAGGAGGGCAAGAGGACTAGTATTTTGGCCTTCTATGTCACAAGACATTGAGAGAGAACTTTCATCTTCTTCTGTGTGAAATAGTACAACTCCACATGAACAGAAGGAACCACTTCAGCTAAACAATATTCCTGAACTACCTTGGTCAGCAGTAGGCACTGACATTTTCGAGTGAAATGGTTAGCATTACTTGGCATTAGTAGACTCTCATTCCAATTGGTTCAAGATAGACCTACTTCCTAATTTGGCATCCAGTACTGCCATTAAAGCATCATTTTGCAGTCTATGGTAGCCTACACAAAGTTATTTTTAACAATGGTGCACAGTTTACTAGCCAGCAATTCAAAAGACTGAGACTTTATTCATGTTACGAGTAGTCCTGAGTATCCACAGTCAAATGATTTGGTAGAACACAGTTCAAAGTGTGAAACAGTTACTAGAGAAGTCAAAATGAGACAATAGTGATGTTTTCCTGAACCTCTTGAATCTCAAAATATTCCTCATGATAAACGTCTTGGTTCACCTGCCCAGAGACTTCTGTCAAGACAAACCAGAACCACATTACCAATCAGCAGTAGTTTTTTGGTCCCAAGTGCTAAGAATAACAGATTAGTGAAAGCCCATCTGTTAAAGAAATGCCTATCCCAGAAGTCTTATTACGACAAGTCCAGCAAACCACTCAGTCCATTGCATGATGGAAAGACAGTGAGAATGCAAACATGCAAAGGTTATGATCAGATTGGAGTTGTGAAAAGTGTTTGTCCAGAACCAAGACTGTATATTGTGGAATTACAAGGAGTAGAGTTTAGGCAGAATCAGAAACATTCAATGCCGGTGTCCGAGTCTGTACCACAATTATCTTAGAGTGAGTTGTCCAGCATTCCAGTTCCAGAGGACGTTCCAGTGAATATGCTTGTTCCTCAGATGACTCCTGAAATTCCTGATATGGGTTGTTCACTGAAGACTGTCCCTGTTGCTAAACCTAGTTCTGATTACTATATTACTAGATCAGGTTGTATTTCCAGACCATGTTACAGATACACAGAAACTTGGACATTAATATTGTGTTTGTTTCTAATGTCTATATTATTGCATGTCTTATTCTAATGTCATTTCATTGAAGGCAATCTATTTAAGAGGAAGGATGTAGATCAATATGTGTGTACAGCTTTAAGAAGCTTTCTTGGGACTTGCACAAGTGTATAAATACTGAGCACTTGCAAGCCTGACTGCCATTTTGTAGTAAGCTGAGATGTAAGCATGTATTTCTGTGTGGTCTGTCTGTTAATCAGTTTGTTTATATTTTGTAATACTGCTACCCATCCTGATGTGTTTCTGTGTAATAAAGCATGTAAACTAACTAACCCTCCTATTTGTCATCTATACTAGAAAGGGACGAGCAACATCTGACCAGCTACGTTGTAGACTAACACAGTAATGTCGAAAGTCAATAGGCGGCCTCCCATGTTGCCGACTTTCATTACGTGTGTTGAGTACGCAAATGCCACTGTGCTTTCGCACATGTATAGTAGACAATTCAAGTAGGGATCGTGCTACAGTGGGGATTTGGGAAATTACCCTTTTCCCCACTGTAGTGCGATCTCTGAGTTGGACTATATAATTTGCAGGGGGCGTGTGGGGTGCAGGGAGGCTTGCCCCCCTGCAAAAAGGTTATGTGATGCGATTTGCAGTACTGAACTGCAAAAAGAATGTCAAAAGTGCGAATGCAATCTTTTCGCTATCAGGAAGTGGTTTGCAAATTCATGTATTTTAACTTTTTTTGTGTGTCATTCGAAAATTTGATAGTAAACCTATATATATATATATATATATATATATATATACATATATGCATATATACATAGAGAGAGAGAGAGAGAGAGATAACTCATATAATAGATAGATAGATGTAGGTAGAAGTATATAAACACCTCTCTTTGCACAGAACCAATATCATAGAGTCTGGTGCTTTGTAAAGCAACAAAAAAAAAAAAAAACTCCAAAAAGAAAACCAGCAGTCAGAAGTGGTAAAAAAACTTGTTTTAATACTCAACAAGTAGGCTACACAGATAAACTGATTTCACTTATACTTTGAATCTGAATAACCTTGAGGAAGAAAATATAAGTAACAAATTTGAAAAATCAAATCAAATGACAAAAACCCATGACTGAAACAGATTTATAGACACACTGACATAAAATGCTAACAGAGTCAGCCTTTCAGCCTTAAACCTACAAGTATAACATGCAACCAGAAATACTGTACGGAAAACAACAGAAATGATAATGAATGATAAATGAATGATAAATATCTGATTTAAATATAACTTCTGAAAAATTCATACTAACAAAAATGGGACATGAGAGTCTTAAACCTTATGATGTAACAAGTAATCAGAAGTGTATTGTAAAAATAGCAATCATAAACATACATTCTAAAATCTCAGTCTTATTAGAAAAGTGAATGGAGACAAAGGGGAACAATGGGGGAAAAGGAGACAAAGGGGAACAATGGGGGAAAAGGAAAGGAAGGGAAAAAGTGTTTATATATCTTTCATAGATTCTATGTCTTTTGTACAAATGTCTAAATAGCTAGTACTGTTCTTTCTAATCCAATCCCCCCCCCCCCCCGACTCTGTTAGTTTTTTATGTCCGTGTTAATTTATATCTGTTTCAGTCATGGGTTTTTCTCATGGATTTTTGTCACCTAATTTTTCAAATTTGTTACTTACATTTTCTTCCTCAAGTTTTTCAGATAGTGAGAATGGGTAAGTGAAAACGGGTCTATATCATATGTCTGAACACTCACAAGTCCAAATGCCAAAACTTCAACCTAGGAAGTTCAAAGTCTAAAAACAACAAAGCCGAGGAACATTGAATTCTTTCCCAGGGAAAAAATTTGGTGGGCCGGTTCCGCGGCTTTGCTATTTCCTCCATTGTGGTGGGATCTTGGAGTTAGTATATTTAAGTAGGAGGGGTGGGGGGACACAGCCACCCACATTGGGGGTTGTGGGAGCGAAGCCCCCCACATTAGAAAAAGTATTTAGTGTTTGTGTGTTTCCGAGTTTTGTACTGGAACAGCGATTTGTTTTCCCTGGGAAAAAAATCGCTGTTCTGGTTGTTTGGAGTATTCAGTTTTCGAACATTTGGGTTCGCTATTTACATAGTCGAAGTTTTGACACTTCGACTATGTGATAGACCCAGTGAAAACAGTTTGTCAGTGTAGCCTACTTGCAGAGTAAGTTTTTTGACCACTTCTGAAAGCTGTTTTTCTTTTTGGGGTTTTATATATATAGATATATATATATATATATATATATATATATGTAGGGGTTCACTACAAGTGCTCAGATTCTAAGCACTTGAAAGTCGCTGTCTCGAAGCCAGGGCCTGGAGTGCTTTTTAGCTTGGCTAGGCTGCTGCTTGTACTCCATCCTGAGTATGAGTTCAGGCAGGCAGCTGAGGGGAGGGAGCACTGCTCTTGCTTGAGCTAGAATATGAGTTTGGGTAAGCAGCTGTGGAGTGCGAGTGGGAGTTTAGGATTAGGGAGTGGGAGGTGGATTTTATAGTTAGGGAGTGGGAAGGGAGGTTTGGTTTTAAGGGAGTGATATAGAAATTTTGGTTTAGGGAAGGGAGTTGGAGTTTTAGGACTGGAGACTGGGAAGCGAGTTTTAGGTTTAGGTAGCAATCAGGGAATTTAGATTTTGGGAGGAGGGAATGGAGTTTTAGTTTAGGGAGTGGGAAGGGAGTTTTAGACTTAGGGAATAATTTGGGAGTTTACGTCTAGGGAGGGGGTATGTGTTTTTGGTTTAGGGAGCAACCAGGGACTTTAGGATTAAGGGGGGGAGGGGATTTAGGCTAAAGGACTGAGGAGTCAGACTGGGAACTGGGCTAGAGTTTTAGGTTTAGGTTTTAGTTTCTGGAAGGGCTATGTAGCTTATAAATTCAGGTGTTTGAAGGAATTGGAGACTGGGCTAGTGGGAGTTCGAGCACTTGCTTTTTCAAGCAAATGGCAGCGAGCAGTATGTTGTAAGCTTTAGCTCTCAAGCACCTGTAGTAGATCCAAGCAGTATATCTTTCCCATCTTTAATTCTAAAATTGGAATCTATAACAAAGGTTAATAAACACAAACACACACAAAGGTAGTTACATTCTGGTGCAGTAGCAGATCAGGAGTTTGGTGGACAAATCAAAAGTTTTTGGCTACACTGTAGCATTTGAATAGGTATTCTGTGAGCTACTAGCACATGAGCACTTGTAGTAGACTATATATATATATATATATATATATATATATATATATATATATAGAGAGAGGGGGGGTCTGCATATTAAGTTATCTGGTGTAAAACGTGATCTAGATCTTGCTTTGAAAATCTTAGCAAATAATCTTGGCCCTCCATCAGGACAGTGAATTACAGACACATATTTCATACAGCTTGCAGAAAAAAAAAGTGATGGACAAAGGTGCAGGGCTTGGATACACTCTACTGCTTACCATTAAATTATTCTAAATCTAAAGTCTTCAAATGTTATGGCCATGGTCTCTTGAGTCACACCACTAGTACTAAAAAGATTAATTAACAAAAGGACACACAAGTATGAGTCACTAAGCAATTCATTAAGTACAGTTTGGCCTCAAAAGCATGCAGGAAATACGCAGTGCTACTCTGGATATAGACCTACACCATCTGCATCCAAGGAGAGGCTTCACACTGTACAGCCCAATAAGCAGTCTTAGGACTGCCTCCAAAGACCTATTTCTCCCCACTCCCTATAGGTTTCAGCACCCTCCATTGCTCACTTGCCCATGGTAGCTATATTATGAATATAGTCTTATATTCACACATACATGCACAGTCACACATTAATTTCCAGGGAAGAAAGGCAAGATGCTCCAACACTAGAGAC
This sequence comes from Protopterus annectens, assembly GCF_019279795.1. Taxonomy (NCBI): domain Eukaryota; kingdom Metazoa; phylum Chordata; order Ceratodontiformes; family Protopteridae; genus Protopterus; species Protopterus annectens. Next base: position 112,809,567 of record NC_056726.1, on the reverse strand, counting down.
GTTTGTCCCGGCATGGTAGTAAATTTTCTGCCACCCAAGATTACTATGCTGGGGACCTTCTGGCAACTATTTCAGTCTTTTTAATAAGCCAAATAATTATATACACAAATGTTAATGTGTTTCAGAGCAGTTTGACTAGTTAGAGGTTGATGCCAGCTGCTTGCCACAATTTAGCATTAAATACCTTCTTATCAATTAATAAATAAGGAAATAGATGATAAACCACAATATTTTTAAAATTGTATAAGTAGTAAAGTTAACAGTTAAATACGCAGAAAAATGTAACCTTGTATTTCCCAGCAGGACAATTGCAATCTTCATTTTCATATACTTTTTAATACGTTTCATAAAAAGTCACAAGTTCACAATTTTTTTCCTGCTACAGAAAGAAATACACGCAATACAGATAAACATCATATATTTTTAGTTTACCTGCTCCAGGCTTTATAATGCTTAACTGAAGCTCAGATATCTGTTGCAGAGGCATTTGTATGCTCCAATACAACACACTAGATAAAGTGAAATGGTTATCAACCTGCCTAATCAGCAGCACAAGCAATTATAAACACAAGTGATCAGAAATTGCCCTTTCCCTGTTGTAGTGCAATTCTGGAGTTGATAGGGGGTGTGGGGTAGATGGGGGGCTTGTATCCACCTGTTACCGCTAAATCACTAACATTCTTGCCTGACTCTGCAACAGTTTTTTCATTTTTTTTTTTTACATTTTTTCAGTGGGATGGATTTCGATCACTAGTATTTGATTATATTGTATTTGAACAGTAGTGAATTTGATCATTTGACATATACTTAGTTATATGTCAGACTGTCAAGAGTCACCCTATGTCACTCATAAAACATTCATTACAAGTAATATTGCACTGAAGTACAACTTACCAAGCCTTCCAATACTGCAGGCTCAACAGCAAAACTGCAACTGAGATCCGAGAAATTTGCCAAATGCAGTTTGTCGAATGTTCAGCGCAGCTTCAACTGTTGTGCCTTTCACCAAAAGAGTTATTTTAAAAGGGTGGATGTCTTTACTCTGGGGTACAGTAACTCCTTCTTTGATTATTTAAGTTAGAGGGTGCAAGGAAGTACAGTTCCCTGTGATAGTTGTGATAGATTTGCCCTCCCAATAAAAGATTATGTATTTGCCAGTGAAAGCAGTCTTGTTTCAACAAAGTTACTTTCGATACAGAGGAATTGCACTTATTTTTCTTTCAGTAGCTTTTTATGGCAATGTCAGATTGAGAAACATAAATGTCACCATTCTCATATGTAATCTTTATAACTTGCTACAGTGATCACATTGTACTGTTGCACCCAACTTTCTGTTATTGCAGCACCTAGTATCACCCTATACTGACTGTGGCAGAAAGGCTGGTAACCATGCAGGCAGCCTGTGTTGCATCATGGGTAACATGTAACAAAGGCCTGGAAACAAAAAACATATTTGTGTGGTGCTGAGGCATGGAGAAAACTTGTATAATGTGCCACCAGCTTTCATGTATATAGCTTTACTATTACAGATAAACATGCCTGGCATAGGAAGAAGTTTTCTCAGGCAGAAAATGACATCCTGTGCAGACCATTCATTACCATGGTGACTGGATGCTCAGGAATGTTAGATCCCACTGGGTTGTTCAGGAGCATGTCTGGGTGTATCCTGTAGAACAGGTCAAAATAGTTGATAATCACAATAGAATGTATGAGCAGGGTCAAAGAAGTGTCGCTGACATGTTTGTGTATGCCAAGTCAACATACCTAGCGCAAGAGCAAAGGGCCATATGCGGGGGTGGTCCACTGATAAGAGTTACCATTAATCAACATGGAGGAATTCCTAGCATCTCTTGTCTGTGAGACATGACAGCTCACAGATCCAGGGATCCACAGTGAAGAACTTGACCAAGAAGCAGAACCATGTGGAGTTCCTCGCATATTGTTTGGCATTGCTCCAGGTGGGTTATTACCAAACATGTAGAACAATCCATTTAACTTATCTGACTCAGAGCCATACAACAAACAAGCATGGTTTTATTTGTTGTTACAGACACATCAAGACTGCAGCTACAATAACATTCTGCTCAATGTCTGTTAACTGTAGATGCAGAGCCATTATACAGGGACAGGCAGAGACCACTGCAGCTGCAGTAGAGCTGGTGGTTGAGGTGATACAGATTCTGCATGATGACTTGTGGAAGAGCCTGGCTCATTTATGTAACATAATAGAAAGCCAGCATAAGAAGTCTGTATGCTGCAGATGTCCCTGTGTGGCATTCAATCACAGTCAGCTCCATTCTCATGGATGGTTCTTTTCCACTTCTGTTAGGAAAGCCCACCATGGGAAAGTTGAGGGAATGGTGTAAATTCAGTAGAACTACTGTTCCCACCTTAGTTTAGTGTTGGGGCACTGCAGGATGCCATGGACATAGATCCAGATGGGGTGTTTGTGCTGTTTCCAGTCATGGAGCACCGATCCTGTGTGCATGCTGTGTGGATCATGCCCGTGACATTCCCAAGAGAGGGTGCCCCCATGGACTGGGATGTACATGGTCAGTGCACTTATCTCCTGTAAGTGCCCTAGACCTGTCAGTCAAACCCCAACACAGTGCTGCATTTTCTGCTGGAGCTGTGCCCATGCACCCCTACACACAGACCTATTGGTAGCCTACCTTGGCCTCATTGCACCACACTGTCAGACAGCAACACCTCCCTGGCAAGTCTTACTGGATCCCAACACATACTCCCCTACACCACCCTATACACCCACACCACACGCGCGCACACACACACACACACACACACACACACACACACACACACACACACACACACTGCTCCTTGGTGACCTCTGTCACTGTGGCTTCCCTACCTGTGCATTTGATGACAACTGTGCCCAACCCTCAGTACATTTTTGTTTTTACTCTTTTACCTAGTGTTCTGTATCTGATGCATAGTATGGCCAATCCTTACATGGTATAGGATAGCCTGGTTTTAGTATTGCATGCAGCATTGTTACTGTTGTATGTTATGTTGAATTTGGCTCATAGCTGTGTATCAGACACTGCCTTTTACCAAGTACCATGTGGTACTGCACCTGCCTTCACCTCACATGGTCATCTCCTCCAACCAGCTTCGCCATGGGCTCCTCAATAGGCACTTTCTCGTCTGCTGTCTGCAGGACTTCCTCTCCCCACGTCTATTCTCTGTCATAGCTGTTTGCATATCAGCATGTCATGTAATACTGCACGTGCTGCAAATGCTTTACTGTATATTTCAGGCTTGTACTGCAGGGATGGAGATATTTAGATATCAGAAGTGTGCTGTCAGCAATCTCAACACGCTTGGGAATGATTTGGGTCTGTGACAGGGTGGTGTTGTATGTATTCTCTGCCATGGTCTGTGGGTTTCTTAGTGATGTCATGATCTATGGCTCTAGTGCATATGCAACATTGCTGGTAAGATGGATCTGTGGAAAATCACCTCTCACAAATCACTGATATAAGTTGCATGTGTGCCAGATGTAGAAATCTTGGGAACTACCTGCATGGCCTAATAACACATTATATACTGTACCCTGTGCATTGTAGCTCACCTGGCAATTGATAGGGTAGAATCCTTGTTACTGCTCCCCTCATGGGGTGATTACTGCAATGTGGATACAGTCAAGGGTTCCTAGTACATCAGAGAAATGTACTATATCATAAAATACCTGCATGGTGTTGCTTCTCTCCCCAGTGGTACATGGAGATCACATCTGCTCCTCCACATGATGAAGCATGGCATTGAGAAACTAGCAGAATATCCTTGAGACAGATGCCTGAGATACACCTATAGTGTCCCCTGTTAGTTGATGGAAGAGCCCTGTTGCCACAGTTCCCAAAGCTACTCATACATTGGTGCCCACAGGGAAACGTATTTCATGCATCCCATGAGCTTGCACATAAGGAGGATATATATCATCTACCTCCTGTCCACATAACAGCTGTCCACTGTTTCTGTGCCATACAGGTTATGGAGTTGAAGGTGCAGACAGATGACTCGGCATTGTCAGCAATACCTTGAGCAACACAGTGCAACTCCATGACTACTGCCTGTCAAAGCAGCCTCCTGCATATACATACCTATTAAGGTAACAGCCATCCAAACATGTTTTCACAGTCTCTCTCCCATAATTCCAGAATTTTACTGTGGTTAGTCACTCTAGTCTTTGCATCTTGCAATGCAAAATGTATATATTTCTGAATCTCGACAACATATTGTTTACTTTCATTTGCATTCACCGTTACCCTCATTTTAATAATGTTGCTTATTTCCATGTCATTATACAACCATTTGCATACAGTATTTTGTGGCCATGTGTGGTCTCACTTAGTGTGTTGTTAATTGCTCCCTCCCTTTACATGGCTGCTTATGCATCTATGACATGGTATTTATTAATGAATCTCAACAAATGTTAGGAGCACACACTGTAACTAAGACATATATGCCCCAAGGTGTAGCCAACTTACCCATATTCTGTATCCTTTCTGAATCATGCATATGTTTCAGTGAGGTTTAACCCAAACTTCTGAGAGATAAGGCAACACCTCTATTAATGTTTTTCCAGAACACACTTTTTCTAGGTGCATACGGTGGCACCTTGCCATTCTCAGTTCCAGGAGATAATGTACCTTATATGCTTAACTGAGAAACAAATGGCATAAATCATGCCTTTTTACTGATGTATCTCATCCTCAAATATTATTTGAAAACAATTCACCGATTACATAATAGTATATAAACAACAACTGCAAATAAATTAAACAAAATAAGATAAATTAGGTAAATTAAAGCATATGGTCCTCACTGTGAGCCACAAAACAAATTTACTCACCTGCTGGAGGTTGTAGTTCACAAGTAAAGTAATCTAGACTGTCCATATAGGCCACATAAATAGTCATTGTCTTCAAGAATATGGACTGATATCCTAGTAATGAAAACTCCAGGAAATGCAATTGCATAGCTGCATGTAGAATACTTCTTATGTCTAATGGCCATGCTTCCCAATCCCTCTATAGTGAGCCCCAAGGTGCTAATCTTACCCAGCTCATTAGTAGTAGAAGCATTATGCTAGAGTCGAGGTCAGACCATCAGTGTTGAGCGGTGCAACACCCATTTTGGATTCAGTTTGATTTCTAGGTGCCCATTAGAACTGCATATCGGTGCTGTTGAGTAGCTAGTTGACATGGGAGAGGAGCAGGGCTGTTTACCATGTTGGCAGCACAGTGACCAATGCTGGGACTACCCGGGTCACCTGCAGCATCCAGGCCTTGCGGATTAGAGATGATAACAAACTTGCTAGATCCTGTCAGACTCGTGGACTTCACTGTGTCTGTCACATGTGTTATGTAATAAGCACTGCAGGCAGAGATACATTATCATGTATTTCCGAGAGCCACTTGTGTGCAAAAGCAGCAGAGTTGAGTCCGGTGTATCATAGGTTTTGGAAGTCCTTTTCATTTTAGGATTTACATGGCTGGAAAAATAAAGAAAGTGTTTCTATAGCAAAGCCTCCTGACTATAACATATATTTTATGCTTAGCCATAACCTCAATACAAATCCTAAAACAGTTGAACTAAACACCATCTAAAATAAGTCTTTCTTCTTAAGGCATCAAGAACTGGTGCACAAAAACAGGCTCAAATTAAATGTTAAAAAGTATCATATTGTTGCATTCAGTAAGCAATCCCTCCTTGTGCATATAACATACACAACACCTTACTTCAGAATAAGAATATAGTGAGAGACCTGGATACGTGGGTAGATAATTCCCATGCCTTTGATCATGTTACAGCTTCGGTTAGGAGGTCCTCATACTTAACACAACGTATTACAAAAGGAATATCATCTAGAGCTAAAGATGTCCTTACACCCTTGTACTCCACATTGATTGCAGCTGTCATAGAATGCAATGCTCCTTTTGGGATGTATCTCACTAGGTATATCATACAATCACATGATCATATCATTAACCATAATAATCATAAAATCTTATCATTAATAAATTTAGACTTGTAGCAATCTTATCTCCCCCCTCCAAAACACTTGAAAAATGTATTCAGAAACAATTGCTAGACTATGTCCTGCAGGAAGAACTCCGATTCCCTACACAACATGGCTTCTGTCCTTCCCATAGTTCTAGCACTGCCTTTCTAACCTATATAGATACTGTCAATAAAGTTATAGATAATGGCAAACTAGTCTCTTCCTTACTTCTAGACTTGTCTAAAACCTTTGACACAGTTTGCCTGTCTCAGCCCACCCTTCTGTTGTTCAAAAGCTACCTGTCAAATAGGTATCAGTTCAGTAAAATGACACTCTCTCCTTACCTCCCAGTCGCCACCGGTGTACCACAAGGCTGTATCCTTAGTGCCCTCCTCTTTAACATTTTCACAAACACTCTCTATACATCCACATAATAGGCCACCCTAATACAATGCACAGATGATTCCACTCTCATTTGCACATCTGACAACATGGTACACCTCCAAAAAATTACTCAGGAAGCTTTAACAGCCACTGAAACATGGTTTTATAACTCACAACTCATGTGCAACTCAAAGAAGACCAAACTACTACTTTATCCCCCAAATCCTTCTCTCATGGAGAAACAAAATTTAAAGTCCTTACTTGATAATATGACAATTGAAGTAACTTCTCATAGGAAATTATTAGGGGTAATAGTGGATGATAATCTTACATTCGACCTGCATATACAAAATTGCATAAGGAAAACTAGAACTCGGGATGCTTTACAGAGCGAAAAACTTTCTCATCATCGCAACTAAAGCTACACTTGCCACTAGTTATCTCCTCCCCACTCTTCTTTATAGCACTTCCATCCTTACTAACCTCAAGGCTTTACAAAAGTTAAAACTTGAACAATGTTATAGGTTCATAGGTTCATAGGTGTTTACTAGGCTAATGATCACAAGACCCCTTTTTAAGCCTAGTCATGCATCCCAAATCCAAGTTCCAGCACCCTTGATAAGTGTAAGCAGGGGCTTGGGAGATGAAACATTTACAAGCAGGGTCCTGGGAGATGAACCATTTACAGGTTGCCTGTGTCCATTAGAGACATAAGGGCCAAACCAGGGATGAATTTCCTGTTCCCCATCCAATTGTTCAAGTTACACTTGAATTGGGTTAGGGAGGCACTCTGCTTCACATGGATGAGGCGCCTGTTCCAGAGACTAGTTAGTCTCTGGGATACATACCTATCTCTCCAGCAGGTCCTATTTATATCACAGGCAAGGTTTAAGTCTTTAGAATGGGTAATTCTAATGCTGTTTGTTTTGCTGATATGCAGGAGGTCCATCAGAGTGGGGTCTGACAATGTCCAGTATGCCAGACATAGATCTCCCCCTCAACAGCCTTTAGGAGACAGAATACAGGGATAGGCCTTGAGGAGGTCTTCATAGGACATTTTACTTACGCCTTGTATTCTTTTAATGTGGAACCTCTGTGGAAGTACCATTTGTTGGATATGCCTGGTTAGGTGCATACCAAAGGAGGCACTGTACTCAATGATAGGTCTGATGAATGTTGAATACAATGGAACAATGACTTCCTTGGACCTAGATGCTATACCTTTGTTTATAAGTTGTACAACATAAAATGATTTCTTTACTACTGTAGACACATTATGGTCAAAGGCTAGATTGCTGTCAATGTGTGTCCCCAAGTCCCTGACTACTGGGTCAACTTTAAGGAGTGTGTTGTCAATATGATAGTTACCAGGGGTTAATAATTTTTGAAAAGGATATTATTATGCATTTCTTGGCGTTTAGGTTTAGTTCATGGTTCTGACAACAGTTGTTTGTCTGTGTCAGGAGAACATTTATGTCAGTGTGTGAGTCAATGACAGCTTTAATTTGCAATCATCTTCAAATTTAGTCAGCCAGAGACCATTTACATTGGCCTTGAATTCAGAGAAGTAAACGCCAAAAAGGAGTGGTTTGAGAACTGATCCCTGAGGGACTCCACTTGTGACTGGCCTCTTTGTAGAAGTGGACTCTCCAATGTTACCTTCCTGGGTCCTGTCTGTGAGTCAGTTGGCTACCCATCAGGTGACATACGGGTTTGTACCTAACCTCTTGAGTTTGTCAACAATGCCTAAGTAGAGTATTGTTTCAAATGCCTTGACCAGGTCAAGGTAGGCAGTGTGAACCATTTTACCCTCATCCATTGCTTTGGTGACCTTCTCAAAGAAGTCCACCAGGTTGAGTAGGCATGACCTGCCCTTAATGTAACCAGACTGGGTTGGGTCCAGTGTCTGGAGGTTTATTATATCATTATTGATCATTTCCATGATAATTCTTTTCATGGCTTTGCATATAAGACTAGTGAGACTTATGGGTCTGTAGTTTCCAGGGTCTGTAGATGGCCCACCTTTGTGCAGAGGGATGACTGTTGCTGTGCTCCATTCATGAGGCACAAAGCCTGTTTGGAGGCTACAGTTAGATAGCAATTCCAGAGGGCCTGACAGGTCATGTTTCATGCTATTTAAAAGGCATCCTGGGATATTGTCTGGGCCCACTGATGCAGTGATCTTGGCCTTAGAGAGAGAATTAAAGACCTGTTCCCTAGTGATAGCAAGGGGATATATTTGATGGTATTTCCCAAGGGAAGGTTGGGGGGGGGGATAAAGTTGGAAATTAATTTGTCAGTCAGTAGGTTTGCTCTATCTTTTGGCTCAATATAGGTGGCTCCATTTACAATGAGCTCTGCACACAATTGTGTATTGCCTTGCGGTTGTGTACATAACTAAAGAATGCCTTGTGGTTGTTCTTGGCCTGGGAGGCCAAATTTATCTCAAATTTGGCTTTGGTAGACTTTATTTGTCCCCTAGGTTGTTTGTTTAGTTTGATGAGGTGTTTTTATCCTGCTGGGTGCTGCACCTCCTAATTATTGCCATGGTTTTCTTCCCCTGTTATACAGCCTATCAATTTTGTGATTCCACAAGGGTGGCTTATTTTTGTGTTAGTTCTGTACTTCTTCCTGGTGGGCACAGCTGCCTCCATGCAGCTAACATGCTTGTATAGGGTTTCTGTGAACAGTTCTGCATAGGCAGCAGTGTTCTCAGGGCTTATGGGGGCTTCAAATTTTGTCAGATTATCACTTAATAGCAGGAAGTTAGCCTTAAGAGTTGTTCCTCAATATTCCAGGGTTAGCTAGGGGTCCAAGTTTTATTTTTACTTCAAAGGAGACCATTTTGTATATAACAAAGTTACTAAATTTGCAGTGAATACCCCTTTCAGAACCCGCCACTGTATAGCAGTAAAAAGACTAAATTGGTTAGAACTGTCACATCACATGACTTCTTATCACCAATAAAATTATACAGCATCAGTCTGCCTGTCCAACACTAAAAAACATTCTACACAACTATGTTCTCAGTTTGTCATTGTGATCCAGTGACCAACAATTCCTGGCTCTCTACAAACCTAACAAATCTGCTGGACATTGTCTGTACTCGTACAAGGCTGTTAAGCCTGGAACTCCCTGCCTGTATCCACCAGGTCAGTACCCTCCCATCTTTCAAAACTACTCTGAAAGAATTCCTAGCTAAAATCTGGTTCTGTTCTTGCACAAAACCAGCGTAAACTAGATCCCTAAATGTGAAAAAAGTACCTTTTCATTCCTTATACCTCCTTACCCTCCCTTATATCAAATTCTCTTCTCTAACTTTCTCTCTAAATATACCATAAGCCTGTTTTTCCCTCACTTCATACTGTAGTTCCTGTTTGTATTAGACTAACTTACATTTAATTTCTCTACAAACTGTCTACAATTTCTTTAAATACTAAATGATTGTCTTGTATTGATTCTGAACCAGTGTTTTTATGTTGTCTAATTTGTTATAATTATTTAAACTGTAGATTTATTTTTTATTTTTGAAAATTATAAAATTATTGTTCTTAAAATGATTTGTAATAATTTAAGCTTTTCTCCCCAGGCATCCCCGGAAATGGGCTTCTACCCAGTTGTACTTTCCTGGTAATCAAATGTTAATAAAGAAATAAAGAAATAAATACAACTGGGAAGGCCCCACTGGTTTCTAATTTAATGATAACAGACTTAAAGGACCTCAGCTACCAGGAGAGACTGAAATAATTGTCCCTGTTTTCAGTATCCTAAAGAGTCTTTATGGATGAATCAGTGCTTTGCATTTTCAGCCACTAGGGATTCAGTAGTCCAAGATATATCTCCACAATGCAAATGGTCCTAGAAATACAAGGACCACAGATATAAATCTGCATCAGCAAATAAACAAAACATGGTGGAGAGATAAACCTGTCACACAGCACCTACCCTTCTCTGGAGCATACTACTACTACATATCAAACAATGTAATACATTATCTTCCTTCAAATGGGCTCTTAATAACTGGATGGGTGTTCACAAATTCAGCTCTGGCCAAAATGGTCTGCCCTTCCTTAAAAGGGGAGGTAAGATCTAAGGGTGGGTAATGGAAAGGTGTAAATGGTCACTAGGCCAAGTTGCCTTGTATTTCTTATGATCCTGTGAAGATATTAAGAATGTTCACCTTAACATAGAGATGTAAAGGTTTAATAACAACTTTGATAAGGTGTTTTTTGGAAATAGCTGGCTGCCTAAAAGCTCAGTGTACCTCCTGAATAATGATCCCAGGAACAGACAGTTTTAAAGCTTTAGGCAGTTTAATTTGCAAAGACTGAACATCATCACTGACTTCTAGCCCCTCTTTTAGTCCTGCATGTCATTAGAGTTGGACCATGGTCAAATGGGACCTAGTCAGGGTAATGGATGACCCCCAAACATCTGTCCACACCACAACCATTCCAGTGTCCTATTACTTGATATTTCTGTCTAGTTACCATAAACATTCTTCAAACCTCTCAGTGTACACACTATTTTCTTCTTTATTTTTACAATGTTTACAGATATTTGGATTTCATTTAAAACTTTTATTTCAAATTCTATAGCACAAACACTGATAACAATTTGCTAAACAAAATAATACAGTCTCACAATGAAAACAGACTTAGCATGAACAGTAAACTTCTCTGCCCTTAAGACTCACATTCATTGAAACTACATTGAAACTCAGATTTATAGAAAATGCATCTGGCCAGTGTGGCAGATTGTTTGCTTTTGGACTGTTTTCAAACCATGGGCCCCTTGCACACATTTTAGGAACATACATACATACATACATACATACATGCATGCATGCGTTCTTTGATTCACCTTCGTGGTTGTATTAAATTATATTCCTTGTATATAATACAGCAATACTTTTAGAGTGTGTTTTAAATTTGTAGTTTTAAACATTTTTAGGAAGCAATGAAACAAAACATATGAACCAATAATGGCAGAACAACCCATTTCAGAACATTTCAACCATAAAAGGCCACTCAAACAAACATCTGTCATTACAATCCACCAATGTCAGAAAATATGCACAATCCCTGCAGAAGCAAAAGTTATCTGAATAATTCCACAATAAAGTGAACTGAAACTACTGAAGAGGTTGCTGCTGGCAAACAACTTTGCATTTCAGTGGTTCGTCTACAAATTCAGTGCCTCCTGCCCTTGAAGTCTAAATTGCCTATGTTACATAAAAAATGGTGCGCTCGTAATACTGCAATAAGGAATGTCTGGCAAACCAACAACAGGTTCATAGTCACTAGGCATCTCATCCAAATGAGAACACACTCAGGAGTCAGCACCCCAGTCCCCCTTATGCTGTACAGTAGTGTTCGCAATCAATCTACCTGTTGTGGGAAGAGAACCTTTCTGTACCAAAAGCAAGCATGCTACCCATTGCACTACTGGCACTAAACAACACAGCTTTGAAACTCTGTGACTGACATTGACAGACTGTAATCCTCAAATGATTAACAGAAAAAAAATAACATTATACATGACCTTGCAATTGGTATGGAGGTTTAAGGTACTTGGCTGACCTTAATTATAAAGGTTCAGGATTTCACCCTGAGCAAAGTCATTTAACTAGACATGACACACACACACACACACACACACACACACACACCCCTTCTTCTGCTCTAAAGAAAAGAGCAGCTGTGCACTCACCAATAGATCGATGTTGCATATATCCATCTGCATCTCCTCTGATCCTGTGCTCTGTAGCTCCTCCACAGACACTGCCAGCTTGTGCATAAATCTTTCACATAGGTTTGGATGACATTAGAATGTTTTCCTAATTACGAGGGTTCTAGAGCTTCCAGAAGTCATGAGTTAAGGAAGTCCTGAGAGATCCTAATGCTTACTGTGTTTACAGAAGCATCCCATCGGGTTTTTTACTTACTACATTTTTACAGCAAAGCTGATACCCCCAAACAAACATGGGGTCCCCCAGCCCACACAAACCCTAAGCAGCTACCTGGGTCACCTAGTGTTAGATCTGGCTCTGCAATCATAACTTATTGTGCCTTTGTCTATTCTCTAGGTCCTCTCTTCAGGAATTGAGCATTCATTTCTGCTCCAATGGTTCCATTCTGTGTCCTGTGTCAGTTTGATCTGTGCTGCTAATGCAGTCACTGCCAGCAGCTTAGTTTCATGTCAGCTGGATATAGAAAACTTTAGTGGTGCTGCTGTATATAGTAAATTGTACTTGATTAATTATGTCAGATTATCAAGCTTTCTCTATATAGCTAGGTTATGAGAAATATCTTGGTGCAAAACTATATGGTTCTGTAGGAAGTTGTGTTGTCAGTGGTGACATTTCATTTTAAATTTATATTGCTCTTTTTATGAAACAGCAGCTTTGGATGCATACTGCAATCACAGGTTCATGAAACAGTAGCTGTCTGTGAGAAAGTAGCTTAAATGCAGTTTTAAATGAGCAGTTTACAGTCTGTAACATGGAAGTAGCAAAATATACTGCTTCTGGGTCAGCAGGCAAATCAGCAGTTTTAAGCCTTGATTTTTGTTATATGCAATTTGAACTACATTATATAGAGAAAGAGTGGAACAAAATAAAAGTGAGTGTTCTGTTTGTAGTACAGTAATTAGTGGTTATTCTTCTGAATGGTTCTTGTTTTTGGGGTTTCAGCTTTTTGTATATTTATGAGTTCAATGCCTCTCAACTTCTTTGAGCAAAAAATCTGGACAAACCCTAAACTGCTGGGGGGACAAATAGGGAAAGATTTTAAATATTGCTATGACAAACTTAGAAAGTTGATAGAATAATAGGTTTTGCATTAGCATGAATTCTCTGAAGGATGTGGATTCTTAAACTGAAATGTTTGTCATTATTTAATGGCTTCAATCCTCAGCTATTTGCCAGAAAATTACATATTTTAGGAGGAACACACCAAAAATATGAGACAAAAATCTGTATATTCTGCGAAAATCTGTACAGTTGAGAGGTATAGCTCATGAATTATTGGCTTACATTTTGGGTTGACAGAATCATAAGGCTTGTGAATGGTTACACAATGAAGCAACATACTTCATTGCATGTGTAACAGGAGGTTTAGGACCTAAAAATCTTGTGAAGCCATGCTGAGGCATGTTAATAAGTGGGGCTCATTTGTTCATTTTTTTCCTCCAATAAAAGTTTAGTGGTAGGTTGTCAGTAGTCTTCCTTACCATCAAAGTGATATTGTTTGTTAGCTGTTGGTAAAGCAGTGGTTAAAGATCAACAGGTGGTTTCTACTCTAGCAGTTATTTGATCTGGACTGACTTGAGGATCCAATATATCAGTTCAGATTGTGGAAAGTGTACTAGAAAGGAAGATGCCAGCAAAGAAAAATGAAATTTTACTCAGGTAAGTAGATTTACATTATTTTTGGGATGTTTTTGATTCTGTTTTCAGTCTTAGCATATATCAAGTGATGCAGTAAGTTGTTTTAAAGCATAGAAATACAAAATAAGAATGTTTCTAGAAAAGAATGTGAAGACCTACTGCTTTTTTGCTTTGTCTGTAAAATGCTCTGTACTGAGTTTACCCCTCCCCCGTTAGTCACAGACTAGCCATTAAAGATATGTCCTACTTTGCCAATAATGCCCACATTTTTACCAGGCCTAAAAGCTCATTCTCACCTCCTGATTATGCTTTGTCCACCATGGCTCCTAAACAGTGGAACTCTCTCCTGCTGAGCTCACCAACATTCCTCATTACTTCAAATTTAGAGAAAAGGTGTTAACATTTCTGAGAAAGCCTACTTGTGCACGCTTCTCTCAAACTGACTTTACTAAACTCTTAACTCCTTTTATATACTGAACATTGTTACTTAAACTAGCAGATACATCTCCTGCTTAGTTTTAATTACATAAAGCCAGAACTACCCAGTCCTTAAAAACTTGTAACTTCTGCTGTATTTCAGATACAGCAAGATAATCTGTATTCCAGCTGATATTTATAAAATATGTAAATACTGTGCACTGCCATTTCATATGTTGTGCTTCTGCATTCCCTGCAGTATTGCATGATTTACATCATTGTATCCTTTCTGTACACTTGAAATATTCTTTCATTATTCTTCCATGCCTTCCAAGATGTAGCTAAAATAGATCTGTGATGTCCGGTTAATATCCCACCAAACTGCCACTAAATAATGTGACATCCAGAAAATATCCCACTGGACTGCCACCAAATAATATGACATTTCCCACTATCCTGGATCAGTAACTAAGGAGCTTCAATCCTCACTACTGACTCCAATATGAGACTGTCACTAAACAGGAGTAGTTTTCCACAATTTTCCCCAAGAGCACAACAGGAACGTGCCCTATAACCTTGGGAATGGACTGTATACTTCTGTCCACCCCTACTGTAACTCCTTATTACACATGTCAGAGCAATATGTCCCAGTTTAAGACCTCTGATACACTCACACTTAAATCACGCACATTCAAACACTTCTGGGAAAGCCTGACATAGATTTCCAGCTGTGTCCCTTCCCCCAAAATAATACGGTAACACTGCCACCAATAAGACTGTCTTCATGCCCTTTTAAAAGGGTGTACAATTATGAAAACTACACATTAAAACAAATAATAGCAAAGGACCTAAGCAGCCAGGCTTCCAAAGTGGCCCGGGAAGTTATCAAGGCAAGTATAAGCACTCTCCAATCACTAAAGAAATGCACTGATTGATCTGCCACAATGTAAGTTAATAAAAATATTTATTAATGAGAAAAATTATTAAAAATATAAAACAGTAATTTCCAATAAACAAACAGAACTCAGTCACCAGGAAAATGAAATCAATACTGTAGGATAGAAATCCAACATTCAGAAAAACTCTAACTGATCTAACTGATTAGTTATAATTTCCTAACTAAAGAACACTGCCCCTGATCTAAGCTAAACTACTACAACAGAGCAAAGGCAGTCTTTCCATTCTTGATAAGTCCTTTTTGGGTATCCACTGCATAGTACATCTGTGAACAACTCACAACAGGCTGTTAACTGCAACTGACTTCTGTAACTGACAACTGTAACAGTAACTGACTTCAACAGTCTTCAGCATGCTCTTTTATAGACTAGCCTGTCAACTGTTCCAGTTCTAATTTTCATTTCATATTTTGAAAATCAACCAACAGCTTTTTTTAAAAACTCCTTCCTGTCTTTCAGCTTCTGACAGTAACACATAGCAACTGTCAACATTCCGATGACATCATTGGCAGATCAGATGAATCTGAGACAGTTTGCCTTTAGAATCTTTCTTTACAAACATGTGCAGTTAGAAATGTAAAAGGACACTGTTCAAGTCTTTAAAAACATTTTGTACAAACAGATTATAAATCAACATGTAAGAACTTATTTACAATATCATAACTAGTTATGATGGCATGTAATACACAGGTTAATCTGAAATTATATACAAATCTTCAGCCAGACATGCTAGCACAGATGACAGTGTCTACATTCTTCACATTGTCCACTATGGATCAGTCCACTGCTCCAGTCAATAAATAAACATTCATGCAAAGCATAAAGATTTTACAGGAATTAGAGTAATATTTAAAAACGTTTCCTGATTTTGGGCCCTTCACCCCCTCTTATTTTTGGTTTTGTACTTGATTCTTGAGGAAAGACGTTTGGAGCTATGCTACACAGGATGAAAGACTTTCGAAATACCACTCAAAAAGGAAACAGATCTGTTTATTTTATGATCAGAAATACAAAATATACTACTCCACAAATCTGTAAAACTATGGCACCCATACCCCTCATATATATATATATATATATATATATATATATATATATATATATATGTGTGTGTGTATGTGTATATATAGATATATATATATATATATATATATATATATATATATATATATATATATATATATATAATCAACTACATTGTACTCTGGTTGACCAAAGCATGCTAACTGCAACAAAAGTTGGCTAATTAAATAGAGGATTAAAAGAAATATCCAACTACAATGTTGACTAAACGACCTATCAACAAATAGTAGTGAAACTGTAGGACACATTGGTTGTGGTACAAATGACAAATGCAGAAATTAGAAAACTGACCAGTAAATTGTGGTCCTGCCTTCTCTGCCCTTATGGCTAGCAGCCTACATGCTGCCAAAACAGGGCCTAAAATACCAGTGCCTGCCCAGCTACAGTGCTATGCAGTGCTTAGTAGGACCATCAAGTTGTCCTACAGCTGACTGCACTTGTTCCTGTCTGTCGGTAGCTATTATGACATAGCAAGGCCTTGCAAAAACCTTCATCACATGTTTATTTCCATCCCTCTCTGTCAGTTTCTTCTTTTACTATTTGAACTCTTGTTATCTGGAGTACAATGTCACAAGGAGTTTATCTGTCTGCAAAATGGCGCTAATAAATATTTGAAGGAAATTTTAATTTTAATTAAAATTGTAGCATGGTATAATAAAACAAAAGGAGTTATTTTTGCTTTAATTAATTGATATTTAATTATTTAAAAGCATAATATTTTATCAGTCTTAAGCAAAATCATTGTTTTTCAAATCATGATGTGCAACATTTTAACATCAGAATGTGTCAAATAAATGCAATTAACTTCAACATGGTTTTCATGTAAATGATTATATAGGAATAATATCTTATTTAGGATTTTATAAAAAAACTATTAAAATGTAAAATGATTATTATATCAGTCTTCTATCCATTTATGCTTCTTACATAAAGTCTACATATTATATACAGTTATTCTCACTTGCATCCAGAAAGTAATCAAAATAATATTTCTTGTGCACTTTTATAACACTGAAACATATTTACTGGAAATGTATTCTGTTTAATAAAGATTATTATACAGTTGTAGCTCATTATCATTCAAAAACATGCATGTTGATTGTTTAGCCCAACTAGCGTGCCCATTGTAAGTCAAGCAGATACCAATAGAATTTGATGATTTGATGGATGGTTTGGAAAAGCCTCTTTAAGGCCATCCAAAAGTCATTCTCAATGTCCTCATCAAACTCCTCCCATCCCCAGATGTTTACTTTAGCAACAACTGCAGCTATTGCCTTCCTGGCCCATTAAGCCCTTTAATACCTAACTGCTAGCTCCAATACCTCCCTACTACCACTGCATGTAGAGCCTTGGGCCTCTTTCTTTACCTTGTTGACTTCTTTAACACTATCATCCATCCTTGTGTTATAGTATTGCCATGACAAGCACTGGCCACCTTTCAGTCACATTTTTTTTTGCTACCTCAACTATTGTAGTCTCAAACAGGGTTCATTCAGCCTTCATGATCTCAAAGTATATAGTAAAAGATTTTCTGGAGGCAGAAATGGGACTCATCCCACATAGAAGTATCAGAAGTAGATGAGATAAGGAGAGAAATTCTGAAGGTGCTGGACTTTGTTGAGGCATTTTGCTTAATATATCTTTTTAGTGCTTTATGACATGTTGAGACAGTGACTCTGGATTAGCAGCTTAGAAGAGTGGTATTAATTTTCAAAAAAAGGAAAGGAGGGCATGTTCTACTTATACAAACTAGGTTTCTCAGCCTTCTGGAGAAAGCCTACTCTAGAGAGCTATGAAGGAGATATCATTCAGTAGATGAGTTACTGATTTAGAATAAGCAATGCCAATTATTCCCCTAGCAGTGAAACAATGGACCAACTCTTTGTCTTTATATCTTATTGTCCATTTTGAATTGTGGCTTAAAATTCATTCTCACTGTTTTGCTCAGGCTTCATGTGTTTAAAATAGATTTTTTCAGTTAATTAGAAAGTAACATTTGAAAATGTTTTAAAGTACTAATATTAATTGTGATATTGCAGTTGATTTGAATGGTAGTAGTTTAGACCTCACCTATGAAACAGCAGAGGATTTAAATGAAACTTTTTTTTTCTTGTGCTTCCAGTATGGGAGATGAGTTGGAGCATAATGCTTATTGCCAACTGAATACTAGTGGTATAATGTGTAAAAACAATTTTATACCTCCTTTTAAACATGAGGGGGGTTCAGAAATGTCATGCCATGGTGAATTATGATGAATTATGGCACTGAAAGGTTGGTCTCTGATTTTATGTTAAATAACAATAAGGGCAAGATTTGTTATAATTTGACAAAAAAGAGTGGCAGGCCTTAAAGGATTTTGGTAACCAAAAAGAACTGGTTATAAAGCCATCAAGTAAGGGCAATAAGATTGTAGTAAGACATTCCTCTCACAATTTAAATATGTGCTATGATTTCCTAAATGATAGAAACATATATCAAATAGTAGATGAAAAAGGGCATAAGCAGGCACTATTAGAGTGTCAAGATTTACATAATAAGGGCCTCAGATTAGGTTATTTATCTAAGAGTAATGTTGAAAATAAGTTTGTATTGATGAATGTGGGATGGCTTATTTTTATGGCCTCCCTAAAGTTGACAAGGATATATATAACCCACCTGGGAGGCCCATAGTGTCTGCTTGCAAATATTTCTTACATAAGATTGGTTTGTTATTACATAAGTATTTGTCAATGTAGCAAGTAAATTGTCATCATATATTAAGGATTCATTTGATTTTCTTACAAAATATCTGATGTTCAATGGAGTAATGACATGTACTGGATGGGTCTACATCACAAACTCGAAAGATAAAAAGAGCAAACGTTCTTTTATTGAACACTAAAAACTGAAAGCACTAAACATCAAAGACACAAAACAGCGATGTTTTTCCCCAGGGAAAAAAGTCACACTGTGGTGCGACCTCAGAGTTGGTATATTTAAGTAGGGGGGTGTGTGGATGGCAAATCCCCCCCAATGTATTTTATATTTGGATATGCATTTTTTGGGGGTGGGGTTTGTTTTTGTTTTTTTTGCGGAGCAGCAATTTTTTTCCCTGGGGAAAAAAATGGCTGTTACATGTCTTTGATATTTAGTGGTTTGAGCATTCGCTCTTTTTATCTTTCGAGTTTGTGATATAGACCCTACTGGATCAGTGTTGATAGAAAATGTTTATATACCAGCATACAACATAAATTTGGTATAGAAGCATTGCAACTGTTTCTATGTGATAGTCCTTTATCTCATTATATTATAGATTTAGTTTATTTTAGTTTGACACATAATTATTTTGAGATTACTAAAGTTATGTATTATCAATTGCGGGGCACTGCCATGGGGGCATCATTTGCCCCAATGTATGCTAATTTATTTATGGGTTTGTTTGAGTTGGAATATCCTTATAGGCATGAACTTTTTCAGAAATTTGTTTTAAAATATTATTGATTTACAGATGATTTGGTTTTTGTGTATAAAGAGGGGTTTGAATTGGTTAGGTATTTTATAAATGATTTACATAATAATATGTCTGGAATAAAATCTGATGGTTTGCAGTATGGTAATAGTATAGTGATTTTGGATGTCTTTCTAGAAGGTTTGAATGATGGACAAATAAGAACTAGAGTAAATAGGAAATTTGATAATGTGAGCCATTTTTTAAATGGCAGTAGCTACAATCCACCCCACACCATTAAGGCACTCCTCTATGGAGAGTTTTTACAAATTTCTAGGTTATGCAATGATCAAAATGAATTAAAACAGGAGCTGAGTAAGACTGCCAATATGTTCTTGAAAAGGGGTTATGATAAAAATGTGACAGAAGGAGCTTTGTATCAAATTAAAATTAACAATAATGGTTCCAATATGAAATCTGAAGTTGGAAAAATTGTATACACAGACAAATATGTTGGGCAGGGGACCGAAGACAGTAAAAGAATTTTTGTTGTTACTACTTACAATATTTTGAATGAACAAATTAAGTGTATTATAAAATATTATTGGGGCTTTTTATTGCAGTACAAAGATTTAAAGAAGGTGATAGAAAATGTCCCCATGTTTTTTTATAAAAGGGGACATAATATTAAAGATATAGTAGTACATAGTAAACTTTGAGTTGCCCAAAGTTAACTTAGTCACTGAACCTTTGAATGTTGAAACTTTTCCTTGTAATAAATGTATTAGTTGTAGATATATTGTAAATACATTTGATAGAATTAATGGAGTTCTTTTTAAATCTATGAGCAGGTATTGTTGCTCTACAGAAGGCATTGTTTATGCACTGAGGTGTTTATGTGGTTTGTTTTATAATGGTGAAAGCAAGAGTGCTTTAAAGTTTAGACTACAAGAATATGTTAGGGATATTAAAAATGGTAAACTTGAAAGCCCTCTTGCTATGCATTTTTAAGCTCATCATGAACGTGATCCAATTGATCTTAAAGGAACTATTTTAGAAAAAAAATAATGTTCAAGAAGGGCATTTTGATATTAAAAAGAAGTTAATCTTCAAGGAATCTCTGTTTATTTTAAAATATGCAACTCTGACCCCTGCTGGACGTAATGTAGAGTGCAACTGGAAGTCTTTGGTTTAGTTTTTTAAATTGCATTAATTAATTTATTGTTTAATTGGGGGGGTTTTTAATACTATTTAATACGTGTGTTTTAGTAGTGTTTTTACTCCTTGAGGGCTTTTTTGAGCTGAGGCACTAGAGTGTTATTTTATTTTGTTATAATAAAATTGGGTGACCTGGCCTTTGTTGTTTTATTTTCTTTGTACTTACATACTTATTGGAGGACTCAGGGAATCTGGCAACACTGTTTAAATGTAGTGTATGGACCTGGAGAAGGCATATAACTGTTTTCCCTAGAATGCCTTGTGGGAGGTGGTAAAGCAGTATGGGGTTCCAGGATGTTACTGTTTATCATTTGTGTTCTCTTTTTGATGAACAAAAGTTGGGCCTACATTCGCAGTATTAAACTAAATGTACTCAAGGTAAGCATAAAACTCTGCCAAGGGTGTGTCTTGTTTACCCTCTTGTTCATGGTTTCATGGACAGGAAATCAAGGATACCTATGATTTGGAAATTATTTAGTTGGGGGATGTTAATGCTGTTTCTTCGTTGTTTATTCTTAATTGACTGTGACTGTGATCTCCAGCATGGACTGGTGTGGTTCACTAATTATTGTGAAGCTTTTAGGATGAAAGATAGCATATACAAATCAAAGGTTAAGATTCTCACCTAGAAAAGAGTTCACTGCTTTTTTGTGAGTGAAGGGGAACAACTACATCAAGTAAAAGAGTTGAAGTATCCAGGGGTCTTGTTCACAAGTGAAGGTAGAGGAGTTCAGGAGACTAACAATTACATACATGCAGCAGTAATTGTAGTACTGTAGACACAGTACCAGACTGAGTTTATGAAGCTAGAACTGAATGATAGGACAAAGCTCTCATTTTGCAGGTCACTCTGTGATCCTATCTGTACCTATGGACACGAGCATTGGGTTTTAAACTGCAAATGAAGTTCACTCACAGGGTAGTCAGTCTCACTGTATGCGACACAGTGGAGAGCTCAGCAATCATGGATGATATGGCAGTATGGCCATTATTCTTTGGGTAACATAGAGTCATTTTGGATTTGTGCACCTAGTAAGGGATGTCCCCTAGTTGCTTCCCACTACAGGCACATAAGGTTTGTTAAGTCCATGGGGAGGCAGGACCTTGTATGCTAATTAGAGGATTGATTTTTCCCCCACACCAAAGCTGACCATCGGTTACTACCAGCTCCTTTATCATTCATTGGATCTACCAGACCTTCCTCAGATGCCCCTTGTTCTAGTAAATAAATGGTCTGAGGCCAGTGAGGAGATTGAGGATGCTGGCTGAGTGTCATACTGCTGCCGGAAAATATGCCCTAAGTCCTGACTCCTGTCCCTCATTGCAGCCTTGCAAGCTGTGCAAATACTCACCTCAAGATGAGCATATGTGTTTACATGTCTGGCCATCCTCCTGACTAAGTAGCTCAGGGCTTATGTGGTGTGGAAATCCCAGACTTGACCACTGTTTCCATGATAAGCAACTTGATATCAGCTACTCACTCCAATCCTTCTCATCTGATTCTTTCTGTGCCTGAGCAGCTAATCAAACACAGGTTGTCTGGGGCACAATTAGAGCTTTATAAATTGCGTTACAGAGCATCAATTAGGGGATTAATGTTAAGTGATACTTGTTATCTTTTTAACATTTGCAGTCAGGTAATTAATGGAATTGTCTCAGTATTTTATTCTTCTGAAAACATAATCATAAGTTTAGCTTAACATCTTGGATCTCCCAGCGATGGATGAATATCAAATATCTTACAGTATTTTAATTTAGAATTATCTTGGCAAGATATATTATTTGATGGGGTGGTATTGGTGGAATTTATAAGACCTTTCAGAATATTTTATTACCTGTAATGTTTTGTGTTTGTTTAGTCATACATGCAGACAATTTAATGTTATTTCTTTTCAGATATAAACTGATTGCCACAAAGCTTTACTTCAGTTTCTCCCTGTTATTGTACACCTACCTGAAATAACTGATTATTGCAACAGACTTTGTTCAAAGGTAAATACTAAACTATCAGTCTGCATGCTGTTACAAGCTAGCCAACAACCAGAGGTCAAAATCTAACTCTGTACAATGTATCTGTCGGGTTAAGACCTTAATAGTTGTGCCAACCCCCTCCCCCATTTTTAGTGAGATGTTTACAGTTTTCTGGTGTAAGACATTTACTACATGGGGAATGCAAATGCAAAATATGTCAAACTGAAAAAAAAAAAAGTTTTTTAATAAAGTATTTACGTTCATCAAAAAATATAGTTTTCTAAGTTAGGCAATTCTTACTATTTATTTCCAAAAGTAAGTTACTTGAAATAGATTTTTACATTACATCAGGATTTATTTATTTGATCTTTTTTCTTGAGTCAAAGAACATCTGTTAATTTGACAAAACTGTAAAAATAAGTTAAAATTTCTGCTATGTATGTTTATGAAAGGAACATTTCAATTGATCGAGGCACTTTTTACTTTTGAGTTTCCTTATTTGTTAATTTATTTATCTAATGAAATATTTTTGTCAAGAGAGTTTTGTGCTGCTTTCAGTTTTCATTGCTTCCTGCTATGTTTAAATTGGTTTTGGGCAGTAATATTGTTGTATCATAAAATGCCTGATGCAGTTTAACTCAGCAAATCCATGACTGATGACTAAATGGATTATGGTGAGAGGGGGCAACTTTCAAAATACAACAGGAGAATCTTTCGGTATGGCTTCAAAGCATACTGAATTCTGTTATATTCTCTAACTACAATGTGTTCCATTTATTTGAAATGGCAAAAAAAGCTTATAGAAAGGGATAATCTGCCATGCTCTTGAGTAATTTTATCAGATGGTCTCAGAACTGGATTAATTTACCTCAGTGTTTATTTTGATAAATGGTTTATGTTTTTGAATAATGTGTAAGCTCTACAGAAGGTTATGGTTTGTCAGTTATATTCCAGGCTCCAAGATATGGGAACGTTCCTCTTTATAATGAAAGCACATTCTGCATCCCCACCTTTCTCTTTTCATTCAATTAGTTATAGTTCAATTAATCAAAATGAAGAAAGCATAAATAACAGTTTGTGTATCAATGCTTCTTTTGAACATGCCTGCAGATGTTATTCATGAGTCTGTTACAAGGGAGTGAAAAAGAAAATATGAAAAAAATCTGACAGAAAATGGGACTGAGGCATTGTTTATTCAGCCATAATATTAATGGTTTTGTGGCTATGTATTTAAAGATTCTAGCTATATAGTTAGGCAGTATTATTATGACACGTGTTCAGGGTGCAGTGCTTCTGCCCTTTCTTCTGGTATGGTAGTCCAGTATTCGATCCCTCTTGACTTTTGTTTAAAAAACATAGAGTAGAAAGTGAATGCAAAATTATTTATTTTCTGACACCCAGTTTATCATATTTTGGGCTATGGGAGAGCTAGATACTATCCCACCAACCAATGGGCATAAGGCATGAAACTAATCTTGGATGAGTGGATGGAACACCAGTGCATTGCAGGATACACACACACACACACACACACACACACACACACACACACACACACACACACACACACACACACACACACACACACACACACACACACACACACACACACACACACACACACACACACAACACACACACTGCATACCTGCAAACAATTTATGTGATTCACCATTTTAACTTGTCAGCATGTCTTCAAGATGTGGGAGGAAACAGAGCCCTGGTAAAACCCAAGGGAGGACATGCAGAATCCGCAGAGAAGGCATCCCAACTGGGAAATGAAGCAGAGAATCAAAGCAACACAGCTAACTTCTAAATTAGGGTGATAGAGTATTCTAGGGTGATATAGTATTTTACAGTATATTTTGGTACGTGACCTTATTATTATATTTCTTAAAAATACTACACTGTTGTATGTCATAATATTTACATTATCACATTTAATTTAATTTAATTGTAGCTATATTTTTCATTTTATGACAGATTTTGTGGTTGTTTAGGGTGTTTGTTCTTGGAAGAAAAGGCCTTTTGTATTTAATTTTTATTTAATTATTGCTGAGTACAGAATTTAAAAATTAGAAATTGAGTCAAGGAGTGTGTTTATGCAAAGCTTATAATGTAATTCTCAGTCTTGATGGACACCTAGCTCGGTATCACTCCCCATCTTGAGATGGCTTGCATTCACACACGAGCAACACATTTCACTTGGAACGTCTCTGGCAGGCAGTACGCAAATGAATAAAACTTCAGCTAGAGCTTCCAACATAGATAAATGTAAAGGAAATGGATCGTTATCAATAAGAACTGGTATTTAACACAAGGAAGTTACGGTGCATCTTGTAGTATGGAATTGAAACCAAATTGCTATCTCTTTCTTTCTTTCATGCTAATAAGCACTGGGCAGTCTTTTTTAATTAATTACTACAGTTCCAAATATTGCTTTCTGTGATAATTTTAAAATGCTGTATATGGTTTCTCATCACTAAAAACTACAAAGCAAAATATAACAGCTCCACATGGAAAATATGCTTTCATCCCATGTATCCATTCATATATATTGCTTAAAGCAGTACTATTTTCACTGACTGTTGGTCAAACATAAGAAAAGAAATGCAAATTACACAATACAGTGGATATAAAAAATTTACACACCCATGTTAAAATGCCAGTTTTTTGTGATATAAAAAAAGACCACAATAAATAATTTCAAAACTGTTCCTACCTTTAATGTGACCTAGAACCTGTACAATTCAATTGAAAAACAAACAAATCTGTTTGGTGAAAAAATATAAAAAAAATTAAAAAAAACATACAATACATTGATTGCATAAGTGTGCATACCCTTAAACTAATACTTTGCTGTGTGTGCACGCCCTTAAACTAATACTTTGTCGAAGCACCTTTTGATTTCATTACAGCATTCAGTCTTATTTGGTACATACCTGCCATCAATTAAAGAGACTCTGATTAACCCCAAATAAAGTTCAGCTGTCCTAGTAGGATTTTCCTGACATTTACTCAGTTGCCTGCTACTGCAAAAGCCATGGTTTGCAGAGAGCTTACAAAGCATCAAAGAGATCTCATTGTTGAAAGGTATCAGTCAGGTGAAGGGTACACAAATTTCCACAGCACTGGATATACTATGGAACACAGTGAAAACAGTCATCAAAAATTGGTGAAAATATGGGACAACAGTGATGTTGCAAAGAACTGGACGTCCCTCCAAAATTGATGAAAAGACGAAACGAAAACTGGTCAAGGAGGCTGCCAAGAGACCTACAGCAACAGTGAAGGAGCTGCAGAAATTTCTTGCGAGTACTGGTTGTGTACTACATCTGACAATAATCTCCTGTTGTTGTTGTTGTTTGTCTTTCAGCTTTTCCCAGTTAGGGGTCGCCACAGCGGAACTCCGGTCCGCTAATGATTGGCAGTAGACTTTCACAAACGCCGAGGTGCCAGTTTCACGTTCAACCTTCAACGAAGGCACGCCCATTTACGCATGTCTTTCAAACGCCCACCCAACGGCAGGGAGGACATGCAGACTCCACACAAAAGGCAGTCCCCACACTCCAGCCGAAAATCAAATGGGAGAACCTCTTCTCCATATGTCTGGACTCTGGGGTAGTGTTGCAAGATGGAAGCCTTTTCTTACACAGAAAAATATCCAGGCCTAGCTAAAATTTGCAAAGCAATACATCAAGTCTCCCAAAAGCATGTGGGAAAATATGTTATGGTCTGATGAGACCAAGGTTGAACTTTTTGGCCACAATTCCAAAAGGTACGTTTGGCGGAAAAAAAACAACACTTTGCATCACCAAAAGAATACCATCCCCATGGTAGTGGCAGTATCATATTTTGGGGTTGCTTTTCTTCAGCTGGAACTGTGGCTTTAGTCAAGGTGGAGGGAATTATGAACAGTTCCAAATACCAGTTACTTTTGGCCCATAATCTTCAGGCATCTGCTATAAAGCTGAAGATGAAGATGAATTTCACTTTTCAACATGACAATGACCCCAAGCATACATTCAAATCAACAAAAGAATGGCTTCACCAGAAGAAAATTAAAGTTTTGGAATGGTGCTGCCAGAGCCCAGACCTAAATCCAATAGAAAATCTGTGGGGTGACCTGAAGATGGCTGTGCACAAGAGATGCCCTTGCATTCTGACAGATTTGGAGCACTTTTGCAAAGAAGAGTGGGCAAATATTGCCAAGTCAAGATGTGCCATGCTGATAGACTCCTACCCAAGAAGACTGAATGCTGTAGGTGAGAAAAGTTTTGAAATGATTTATTGTGGTCTCATTTTTGTATATCACAAAATCCTGGCATTTTAACAGAGGTATGTACACTTTTTATATCTGTAACCATTAGCACAGTACCTTTAATACAAGATTGATGTGCTGTTTATGCAAAGCCTTCTCCCATCAGTGTTCATAGAATTGTGCTGTGTTGCTTTCCCAAGATGCTGTGATCAAACAAGATTCCCATTCACCAGCTATACCTCCTAATGGGAATCACATAATAGCAATGCAATGTTTTGATTGTGTGCATATAAATGCAGTGCAGCTCTACATAGTGCCATTTGAAACCCTGTTTCTCATCAGCTATCACAAAATAATGCTTGCCATCATACAACAGCACCAAGTCTGTCCACCATTAGGGTATTACATAATAGTGTTGTATATAGAAAAAAAAACAAACAAAAATCCGGAACAAATAATGAAAATAAAATTAAACCGAACCAGAGCCAAAAATAATGACAAAAACTTTTAATTCAACACATCCACAGTAAGCGCTTTACTCCACCAGGGACTTCTTCAGACGGTATAATGTGTTACAAAAAAAAAAAAAAACACTTATTAAATACACATGGTTTATGATGTCACATGACATAATTTATTTCCTTTTAAGGAAAGCAGTAAACTGCTTCCTATCATTCAAACCAGGTGGATGGCAAGCATTCAATTTCACTTGCCATTCACATTCCTTCCAGCTCAATTCTTCTTCTGCATCATATTTCTTATCAGCATCCAAAACTTCATCCAAAACACAAAACTTAAAATTCACTTTGCATTTGTTGTCCTTATAATGCTTACTTAACGCACTTTTGTCATCTTGCACACTTACAGCATACTTGTGCTCATACATCCTTTTATTTAATTCTCTTGTTGTTCACCTCACATAAAAGGCAGTACATGACATACAAACAATCAAATTCACTACAAATCTTAATTTGCAAGTGTATCTGCCCTTTATATGCAGCCATGCAGTGCCCACTTTGATGTCCTTGACCTTAGTCAACAACAAATCACATAAATTGCACATTAAGCATTTGTACATTCCCGGGTTATTGCATTTCAATACTTTGCTGTTTAACTTACTCTGAAATAAGTTTTTAAAACTTTTACCTTTTTTCTGCACAAAAACAGGGGCATCCCCCACCTTTTGACCCACTTCAGTACTGGACTTTAAACATTTCCAATTATCCTTTATAATATTTTTTATGGTATGAGCATCAACACTGTTGGTGACTTGCATAGAAGTTTTAAAATCTTTTGTATCATTATTTTTTGGTACTACTACCCTATCCCTTCTATTGCTGACAAATTCTTTAAAGTAAAGTTCTACATCATTTTTAGGATACCCTCTGCTGATAAATTTCTCACATAAGCTCATGCACTCCTTACTAAACATATGATCTTCATCAGTTAAGTGATGTACTCTAGTCAATTGACCTTTAACAATATTTGTTTTAGTTTTTTGGGGGCGCATACTATCATAGTGCAAAAAAGAATTGTTTTGGACCTCCTTCTTATGAATAGTTGTTTGTTTACCATTCACTTTGGTAATATTGAGATCTAGAAAATTAATAGTCACCACATCATAAATGGAAGTAAATTTAAGAAAAGAACAAACATTATTGAGATAAATCAAAAATTCTTCCAATAATTTTAAGTCACCCCTCCAAATTAAAAAAGCATCACCAATAAAATGCTTACAAAATACAATGTAATTCATATAAATGCTTTCAAACACATGACACTTTTCCCATCCATGCATAAAAATATTGACGTAGCAAGGGGCCATGGCGGCACCCATCGCTATTCCATTTTCTTGTCTAAACAACTTACCATTAAACTCAAAAAAATTTAAATTGAGAATAATATCTAACATCTCCATAAGGAGACCATCCATATTGGAAAAAAACTTCTTAGAATTCAAGATTTCAAGCCTGACTACCTCCATACTTCATCATTAGGAATGACGGTATACAATGATTTTACATCAAGGGTGACAAGAATATTGTTGTCTTCCACTACAAAATTACCCAATAAATGCTTGAATTCAAATGAATCTTTTATATAGGATGAACCCATAGTGGCTACTACTTGTAAATGCCTATCCACAAAAATAACCAAAGCTTCAGTTTTGCTGCCATTGCTGGCAACAATAGGTCGCATGGGTGGTTTGTCTAAGTTTTTAAGTATCTTGGGAAAAGCAAAGATACGACTCATTTTAGGAGAATGAACATACAAAAACTTTCTGATATCAATTATGCACCCAGTTAAAAAACACTCTTCTATTTGGCCATCAATAAAAGAAAAACATTTTTTTTACTTCTGCAAAAGCTGTATTTTTGTAAAAAGACACATCAGATAACATATTTCCATATCAATAATATAATCATTCTTGTTTAGAATTACCAAAGTATTTCCTTTGTCAGCTTTAGTGACCAAAACAACATCATTATTTAATAAATCATATAATGACTTCCTCTGGGTCCAACTAAGGTTGAAAACTTTAAACTTGGCTTATTATCAAACATCTCAATGATTTGCTGCTCACAAACCATTTGAAACACCTCTAATTATTTTATCAGTGGGGGATTGTACACACTTGGGCTATAAAATATCTTAGAATCAGCAGCATTGTTAGGAAATAACAACTTCAAATTCAACTTCCTAACACAATCCCTCAAACAATTGATAGTATCACACTTAGCCCTTTTTGAGGGAACACAATTCCAACCTTTTTTCAGTACATTGCACATTTCATTGGACAATGCAAGGCTAGATATATTCACAATTACAAAAACAGTGTCTAAAGTACCTTGACAATTTACTTTGCAAAGTTTTTCTTTTTCCATTTCTTTTTGTACTGAAAGTTTTTCGGTGCAGATACTATTTCTGACCAAGGTCTGCTTGGATTGCCTTGCCTTTGATAAACTTTCACTGGCTTAACATTCCCTTCTTTCCGAAAATCCTTATTGGTGTTGTTGTCCATATTGTTGGTAGTTTTAATACTAGCTGTTGTATGGGTTCATCCTATATAAAAGATTAATTTGAATTCAAGAAGTTATTGGGTAATTTATTAGTGGAAGGCAATGATATTCTTGTCACCCTGGATACAAAATCATTGTATACCGTCATTCCTAATGATGAGTTTTAGAGGTAGTCAGGCTTGAAATCTTGAATTCTAAGAAGTTTTCTTCCAATATGGGTGGTCTTGTTATGGAGATGTTAGACATTATTCTCAATTTAAATTTTTTTGAGTTTAATGGCAAGTTGTTTAGACAAATAAATGGAGTAGCGATGGGTGCCACTATGGCCCCTAGCTACACCAATATTTTTATGCGTGGATGGGAAAAGTGGCATGTGTTTGAAAGCATTTATATGAAATACATTGTATTTTAAGCGTTTCATTGATGATGAATTTTTAATTTGGAGGTGTGACTTAAAATTATTGGAAGAATTTTTGATTTATCTCAATAATGTTTGTTCTTTTCTTAAATTTACTTCCATTTATGATGTGGTGACTATTAATTTTCTAGATCTCAATAGTACCAAGGTGAATGGTAAATTGGTAACAGCTATTCATAAGAAGGAGGTCCAAAATAATTCTTTTTTGCACTATGATAGTACGCACCCAAAAAAAAAAAACAAAAACAAATATTGTTAAAGGTCAATTGACTAAAGTACATCACTTAACTGATGAAGATCATGTTTAATAAGGAGTGCATGAGCTTATGTGAGAAATTTATCAGCAGAGGGTATTCTAAAAATGATGTAGAACTTTGCTTTAAAGAAACTGTCAGCAATAGAAGGGTAGGGTAGCAGAACCAAAAAATAATGATACAAAAGATTTGAAAACTTCTATGCAAGTCACCAACAGTGTTGATGCTCATACCATAAAAAATATTATAAAAGATAATTGGACATTTTTAAAGTGCAGTACTGAAGTGGGTCAAAAGGTGGGGGATGTCCCTGTTTTTTGTGCAGAAAAAAGTAAAACTTTTAAAAACTTATTTCAGAGTAAGTTAAACAGCAAAGTGTTGAAATGCAATAGCCCATGAATGTACAAATGCTTAATGTGCAATTTATGTGATTTGTTTTTGACTGAGGTCAAGGACATCAAAGTGGGCACTGCATAGGTGCATATAAAGGGCAGATACACTTGCAAATTAAGATTTGTAGTGTATTTGATTGTTTGTATGTCATGTACTGCCTTTTATGTGAGGTGAACAACAAGAGAATTAAATAAAAGTATGTATGAGCACAAGTATGCTGTAAGTGTGCAAGATGACAAAAATGCTTTAAGTAAGCATTATAAGGACAACAAATGCAAAGTGAATTTTAAGTTTTGTGTTTTGGATGAAGTTTTGGATGCTGATAAGAAATTTGATGCAGAAGAGTTGAGCTGGAAGGAATATGAATGGCAAGTGAAATTGAATGCTTGCCATCCACCTGGTTTGAATGATAGGAAGCAGTTTACTGCTTTCCTTAAAAGAAAAAATTATGTCATGTGACATCATAAACCATGTGTATTTAATGAGTGTTTTTTTTTGTAACACATTATACAGTCTGAAGAAGTCCTTGATGGATGAACTTTCTTAATGTGGTTGTACATAGAATCTTTTAATTGTCCTTAGGCGTAAATGCAGTGTAGCCTCTATATGTATTTTATATCATTGCCTTCCATTTATCTTCCTCATTAAGTATCAAATAGTGCTGTACTTAGAGTGTTTTAATTTTCTTAATTTATAATTATAATATAGCCTCTGTGTGGTATTTAATACAAACCCCACTGGGTATTACAAAATAGTCTTTCTTATCACAGCATGGTGCTATGTTGGCTTACCATTACAAAATGGATGTCAGACTTCCAGCTTTGGCCCTCAAACAGTCCTCAAACTAATATAATTCTAGGTAAGGCAAGATAATATACTACATTCCTAGCTATGCTGACCAAATGAGCCTGCTGTTCTCCATTTGTTTTCCCTCCCCAGTTCTGTAGCATAGGATAGACGTGTACTTATGATGTTTTAATTGTGATGTATATTTTACAAGGGACAAATTTAGTTTGGCAAATATTTAATGCACCACATTTTAAAATTATCATTTAGTGCAGTCATGTGGTTTTATCTAATTGCGGAATGTACATCATGCAAATCATGTAACCTATGTCCAAGAAAATGTCATAATACATCCATTAACATTCACGCAGAACTTTCTAAAACTGATCAAGTATGACAGGTATTGATGAAACTGCAATGTATGTAATAAATGATTCCCTAAACGTATTGATAAGATATTATACATTTAAAGGTGATAGGTATAATTTCTGGAATTTGAGTTTATGAAAATATGTGCTTGAAAACCACAGTCTCAAAACCAGGGACACGAGTGCCTTGTAGCTCAGCAAAATAGCTGCATGTGCTCGAATATGAGTTTGGGGAAGCAGCTGTGAAGAGGGAACAGGACAGGATTCAGGAACAGGGAGCAGGAGGGGGTTTAGTATTAGGAAGCAGGAAGGGGTTTTAAAATTACGGAGTGGGAAGGGAGTTTTAGGGTTAGGGAGAAATTGGGAATTAAGGCTTACAAGGGTTGCAGTTTTAGGCTTAGAGAGCAAGAAGTGAGTTTTAGTGTTAGGGGGTGATTGAGGAGTTTAGGTTTATGGAGGTAGGTTGGAGTTTTAAGTTTAGGGAGCAATCACGGACTTTAAGGTTAGGAGGAGAAGTGGACGTTTAGGGTAAGGGACTGAAAAGTTAGGCTGGGAACTGCATACGAGTTTTAGGTTTAGGGTTTAGGTTCTAGTAGGATTATGTAGTTTATAGGATTGGGCATTGAGTTAGTGGGAGTCAGAGCACTTGCTTTTTCAAGCAAATGTCAGCAAGTAGGTGTACACAAGCTATAAGCACGTAAGCACCTGTAGTAGACCCAATAATCATGAATCAGTGTTTCTAAAAATATTAGAACTTTCGTTGACAAAGACATACTACTGGAGAGCTTGTAAACTAGTATTTTCTCACCAATTGTACTTTATTGACAAGTCAGCAAGTGATTAGAATCACCATCTGACATAATGAAGAAAATAGAATGTTTAAATGATGACATTCGGCACAATACAGACACACTAGCCTCAGGCTTTCTTCAGTACAATACACACTGCTCTCAGTTAAGTTTTCTTCAGTACAGTACACACACACTGCTCTCAGTTACACTTTCTTGTCTGCTTCACAGAGTGACTGTAAACACTTGCGTACTTAGGAAGAGCAACTATGACAGTGGTGTTAATAACAGAAGAGGTATTAAGACATCTACTTTTGAGCAGAAGGGGTATAACTATCAAGTCTGATATTGCTATCATCCTCACTATCTACTTACAAAGTGAGAAACTGTATGAGGCAGAGATCAAAAATGTTGTGGAAAAATCAGGAATGTCCCTAAAAACTAGGGACAAATGAAATGTAGTGAACTTATGACACATCCATTTTCTGCAGTGTCTCACTCTTGCAATGTGTGTGTGTGTGTAAATGATTTTGCAAGAGAAATAGGCAGGTGAAAGTATGTGTAAACCTCTATAGATATGCAGTTGTTGTAATAATACTCAGTAGCTGGTGCATCCTGACTGCAGTTTGGTTGATCAGAGAATTATTTAAAATAAGTAACTCTTCTGAGTTGTTGTGAACACAAATGAATATGAGAAACTTTTCAAGTAGAGTAATTACATCTGGTATGAAGATACTGTGTGTCACCTTTCCACTGAACAGGAATTTATGTCTGGGATAACTGCACCCATGAATGCAAATAAAGGGACCATATTACTCTGAAATAGACTTCCTGTCCCATTTACTGGCAGCAGCAGGTGTGTGTGATGATGTCAAAGGACTTATTAGAGATCAGTTTATTTTATAACAAAACTTGATTTCTTGTTTTGCGTTTTGTGAGCATCCCTTTCAAAAACAGAGTTCTGGTTTGTAAACAATTTTTTAGAATTTTCTGCCACCACTGCTTGTCAGCTATCAACCCTCTCCCAGCCAAATGGCCCATTCATTCCCCATAACCAGCATGAAGGTTGACCAGAAGAGCCACTGGGGGTGGTTAGATAGTTTTTTTTTTTTTTAGTCCTATTATCCCCATGGAAGCCTAGCTTGTAGAGCTGAAAGGGGTTGTGGAATGGGATGTCTGCAGTGGTCGTCCCTCACTGCCATAAGGAACATAAACAGCAGGCAGCCCCATTCCCCTGCTGTCAAGACCTGGAAGTGGTTTCCCTGATCACATTTCCATGCTCAGTGAGTACATGCTAACCCATCCATCCCCAGAAGAGAAGAGAGGGACATACCTCTTCATGCTTCTCCCTCCCTGCCTGTATCATCTAGTGCCAGGAATGCCAATCAAATTCCAGTCACCAAGGTAACAGTATGGGCCCAGTAACTTTATGCCATGGAGGCAGGCCTCTTGTTTATAAGCTATTTAAAAGGGATGAATTAACACAGATGTTTGGAGCTATAGATCCAGGCCAACATATCTTAATAGGTATTGCTGTTACTGTTGCCAGGTTTCAAAAAGAAGGTATAAAATAATCAAAAAACTCAGATTCATATAATCAGTTTAAAATGAGTTAAGTAGTTTATTTATCCTACACCATGCACACTCTATTTTTATTTCCTGTTACTGTGGACAGATTTATGATCTGTAGAATAGCAACTGAATGCAGTAGTTTCTTAAAGAAAAAGGTCCTTGCTTTATTACTGGCTGCTGCTATGAGTCCAGGAAGCTGGGAACACAAAGTTTCTGAGATTTAACTTGCTGTTTGTTTACTAATTTTTGGCCTGAAATCTAAGTCCATGGAGCAGTGTAACAGAGGGTCATTACTCCAAATGCAAAAATGTACCAAGATGAGAAGGATCCTGGCTGTTTAAATAAGTTTTTATCTAATGAAGACATGAGTGAGGTTTGAGAGTATAGTGCAGCGATCACCAGCAACACAGATCAGAAACTATGTGAGAGGGATGGAGAGAGAGAGAGAGAGAGGACAACCGACAAGTAGGTTCTGATGCTGGCCATGTACATCTAGTATAAACATAAGAGTACAAAACTATAAGTACTGCAACCCTAACACTATAAGCATGTCTCAGGCTACAGGCACTGCTATATCAAATGTTGCCTTGAACTCAAGTGATTCATTCATTTTTCCGTTACCTGCTCTATCGTGTTGGGGGAGCTTATCCTAGTACTTTGTAAGCATAAAGCAGACAGAACTAATTCTGGAGTCACACTCTCCATCCTTCTGATTTCTTATAAGGTTAATATGGAAGTAGTATATGTGTACATAATCCTATCCTGTGTACTGTCAGCTGATGATCAGACCTGTTAGCCTAAAAGCAACATTGTAGACAAGGCTAGTGGGATAATTTCCTGTTATTCCTAAATCCATTCTTCCACAGGAAAGTCATTCAGTGATTTGTGTTCAATAGTCAGCCAGCTGCTATCTCTGAATGTTGCTCCTCCTTCCAACAATGAGAAAATGCAAATCTAGATATAGGAAGGTCTGCGGCTATGGAGATGAGCATTTTCATTTAAGGTGAGTATGAGAGTGAGATGTGTATGCGTGTGTGTCTGTGTTTGTGCACACGCACACATGTACGTGTGTGTGTGTGTGTGTGTGTGTGTGTGTGTGTGTGTGTGTGTGTGTGTGTGTGTGTGTGTGTGTGTGTGTGTGTGTGTGTGTGTGTGTGTGTGTGTGTGTGTGTGTGTGTGTGTGTGTGTGCGTGTGTGCGCATGCGCGCGTGTGTAATTTTTTTTAGAACCAAACAATAATGCTATCAATAAACTTGAGCTTTTATGGGAAAAGAAGTAACAAAACATTTTCTGCTACCTTGTCTTTTCCTTCATACAGCACTTTCAGCATTGAGTAACAGAACATTTTTGGGTGGGTTTCCATTCTATGAAAGATTAAGCTGAGATTTTTAAGTTAATGGATTTGTTTTACAAAGGAGCTTACAAAACATCTTCTTACATGTAATTTAAAAAGTAAAATATTGCTGTGACGCCTGTGTACTGGCCCAGTAATCAAGGAGCCTCAATCCTCACCACTACCACCAGTGAGGGGCGTCCATATTGGGAGGATAACAAGTACACACACAGTAAAGTACAATTTCCCTTAAGAGAACACAGAGATCACAGTCAGTCTGGGGCTGGTTTCTCTCTCTCTCTCTCTCTCTCTCTTCAGATCCCCAATAAGACTCCCTACTGGCACAGCTATAGGGTTAAGATCTCAGCCGAGTGGTCAAGACAAAACCTCCCGCACCCTCTCTGTCCAGCCATTGCTTTGTGTCCCTGCCCAAGTATCTGATACACACACACTTTGAGATTTGAGTTATATACAAACACACAGACACTCCTGGGGAAGGCTGACACAGGTTCTCCAGCTATGCCCACTTCTGCCCAGACTATACGATAGTACCACCTGCCACCAACCACCCTTATCAGCTACTATAAAGGCCCTTACCAAAGGGTGTCCAATTCTACTGTGCAATGTTACTGTTATCCAATTGGTAAGTGTGACTGAGACTTGAAGGCTGTTTAGGCGTGGCCTATACAGTATCACCAAATACATACAAGTACTGTAAGACCTTAAATTATTTATACATAAAATAGCCACAGTTAAAAGGTTTAAATATATTTAATAATAAATAATAAAAACACAAGACAATACTCACTGATTTAACACAGTGACAATAGAGAGTTCAGAAATCATAGGAAATACTTTAAAACAACATTGTAGGATAGCCTCACATAAATATAGAAAACATCTGTACTAATCTTATTGTATTTCTATCTATCTGTAAGCGAAATCACTGTTCTAAATAACTTACTTACAGAGCAAGGTAAATACTGGTGAGTTGTTAACAGGTCTGAAGACAAATACAAAATGCAATCTCTTTCCCTTAAGATAGTTCTTAAATTTATAATACACATTACTAGAGTCATTTCAGATTACATCATTCTTGTCACTTCTGCTTAAGTTTCCCAGGCTCACAGAACTTAAAATTTAACATTTCTTTGCGATCTGCAGCTGCCAGGAAGTCACAGCAATAAAAGACACTTTACATGTGAAACCTAGTAATTATCTCCATCATAGGGCAATAAAAAGAACTTCCAGCTGCAGACATCCTGTCTCCTAGCTTGAGATCACACTCAGTCATAATATTCTTTACTTATCAGCTTTCTTCCAGCAGAGTGCACTGTGATTACATTTTTGAAGCTCAACAAATAACAT
The DNA here is from genome assembly GCF_019279795.1 of Protopterus annectens. NCBI lineage: Eukaryota > Metazoa > Chordata > Ceratodontiformes > Protopteridae > Protopterus > Protopterus annectens. The sequence goes on along the minus strand of NC_056726.1, from coordinate 112,772,132 downwards.
AATTTTCTTACATTTGTAAAACAAGCCTGTGGATCATATTAATATTTACAATGACATAGAATTATTTACATAATTCTATCTAGCTGGACTGGTAGCCTCTCAGTTTATCACAACTGCAATGGAATTTAACTCTGGAAAGAAATTAATTATCTGCAAACCTACCCTGACTCAGAAAATAAGTTCAGCACCAACAAGCCCTCCCAGAAATAAGGTAACTCCAGTCATCATATTACAACTAATACCTGACTAGGATTCAATTATTTGGAGTAAATCATATTGCTTTACCACAGGTCTCTTATTTTACACTGTCCTTAATTATTTTTACTTTTGCTGTCATAGCACTGGATGTCTGAAACTTAACCATCACCTTCATTATTTGCGCATTTATTTGTGTTTTGTTGATGGTGAATGTAGTCTATAATTCTGTTACCATAAAGGGCACCTAAATACTCCCCGATAGTTTATTAGTAAGATACACCTCCGGAATCACTGAATTGTTCTTTAACATAAGCCTTGCTACGACTGTGCCCATGGGCTTTAAAAATAAGGACAGGAGCTTGATGCAGGCTAAGCCCAAACAACAGCATAATCTTTGAGGGGAAATGAACCCCTATTAGGCATGGGTACTGCCAGCTATATACCTAGACATGGCGAACAAACTATATTTTAAGGGACAGTGTTTTAACCAGCACAAGAACACCAAATGACCCTGATTCAAATTTTAAAATGAGACACACCAAGCCTTAAGCCTAAAGATGCCACCTTGTACAGACCTCTCAAGCATACCTATTTTGGAGGAGCGTCCTTTTTTTCAGGCCTAATTTATCCCTGTGCAGGATGTACCTATTTTTGGAGGTATGTCCCTATATTCAGACAAGAATTACCCCTTCACAGGATGTACCTGTATTTGGAGGTTTGTCCCTATTTTCAGGCTAGATTTATCTCTTCACATAAAAGAAAGAGGACATACGTTGTACATCTCCCTTTTTCGGAACCAAAAATAAGAGACATTATGTACTAGAATTTTGCAATAACAGTTCATTAACGTTTGTAGATTTCACTCTCTTTCTTTTATAACTTGTTTCTATTTTTCCATCATTTTGTCACTCTCTGTTTTTTTAAATGTGTTTCTCAGTAGTATCCCACATTCATACTGGAAGTAGGAAGAATTATGTGCTCTTTGGTATTCAGATTTTTAGGTTAATTAGACATCCAACTTTTTGGCTGAATGCACAAACTTTTCAAAGGCCTCTGCTCCTATTTCCAGAGTTTGCAGGTTGAGAGGGATACCACATTAGTGGTACAGTCATATAAAGTACTAAAGAATTTGGGTAATAACCTACAGTGGTTTCAATCAGAAATAAGTACCACATGAGTAGCACAGTCATGTACAGTACTGAAGGATTTGTGTAGTAACCTACAGTGGATTCAATCAGAAATAAGTACCACGTGAGTAGCACAGTCATGTACAGTACTGAAGGATTTGTGTAATAACCTACAGTGGTTTCAATCAGAAATAAGTACCACATTAGTAGCACAGTCATGTACAGTACTGAAGGATTTGTGTAATAACCTACAATGGTTTCAATCAGAAATAAGTACCACTTGAGTGGCACAGTCATATAAAGTACTGAAGGATTTTTGTAATAACCTACAGTGGTTTCAGTCAGCAATAAGTACCACATGAGTAGCACAGTCATGTACAGTACTGAAGGATTTGTGTAATAACCTACAGTGGATTCAATCAGAAATAAGTACCACGTGAGTAGCACAGTCATGTACAGTACTGAAGGATTTGTGTAATAACCTACAGTGGTTTCAATCAGAAATAAGTACCACATGAGTAGCACAGTCATGTACAGTACTGAAGGATTTGTGTAATAACCTACAGTGGTTTCAGACCGCAATAAGTACCAAGTGAGTAGCACAGTCATGTACAGTACTGAAGGATTTGTGTAATAACCTACAGTGGTTTCAATCAGAAATAAGTACCACTTGAGTGGCACAGTCATATAAAGTACTGAAGGTTTTGTGTAATAACCTACAGTGGTTTCAGTCAGAAAAAAGTTATATTCCAAGCACTGAGGTGAGAAAAAAATAAAAAGAGACAGCCCTAGAATGCAACAATTGTTTACAGATGTTTAAAGCCAGGCCATTTAGAATACTCTACATAAAATGATGTTTTCCAGACCAACTTTTCTTCTGTGTAACAACATTCTTTTTTCAGAAGGATATATGGCTGTGAGAAACATTCCTTTGATATCCTTAAGTACTAATTAGTTATGAGGAAACTTAAATGACCCTCCTCCTGCCATCTAAAAGATACCTCATTCCAGTCCCATGGCATTTTATTCTGGAAAGAAGTGTTGCCGCCTACAACTCTTCCCTGAGTAAGGTTACCCAGCAATCTTGTTACAATTAATTGAGTATAACTCAGTGTTTTGAAATAAATTATATTCTTTCAATTCCATTTTTTTATTTTTATAAGTCCTTAGTTATTTTTGATTTTGCTGTAATAGCACTGGGAGTCTTACAGTTTACATCATCTTTAATATTTATTTGCCTGTTTATTTATTTGTTTTTCTTGACAGGGAATCTACTGCGTGATTTTGTGGATATAAAAGTGGATATAAAAGTTATCCAACTGTTAACTTGTTAAAGAGCTACTGTAAGACACACCTTCTGAATCACTGGTTTGCCCTGTGATATACATTTAGTTACAAGCTTTAAAAATATGGAAATTAACTTAATGCAGGTTAATATGAGCAACAGAATTACCCCTTGAAAGGAAAGGGACTTCACCCTCACCACTAGGCATAGGTTAGTACTAAGCTAACTGCTCTTGCGAGCCATTGTAAGCTTAGACAATTATCCCTTGTGAGACTCAAACCTGCACCTTGTGTTTGTAAGGCAAACACCTTAACCATTAGGCTACACTCCCACCATGGGTGTATCTAACTTATAAGCTGCAGTAAACAAACTGCACTTTCAGGAAGTAATGTTTTACCCAATACAAATGCACCAAATGACCCCTATTCAAATGTATAAATGAAATAAAGAGTGTATCTATGCCAACAAACAGGATAATAGTGCCCATAAAGGTAAGCACAGACACATGCACTCACAAGCAAACACATACTCATTCACTCTACTTATGGACTCACACAAAAGGCAGTCATATTTGGATGCAATAGGAGTGCAAGAGTTTGGTAGACAAATCAAACATTTCCAGGCTACTCCCTGGAGATGGAGGGGAAACAATATAGTAGCAGCTATATAACTTCAAAAATCTTGCTTACAGCCTTGCCGGTAACACCAGAGCATCACAGTAGCATACCTCACATCCTTAGATAAGCACATAGACTAATGTAGTTGTAGAATACCTCCCTTAAACCAAATGGATCAGTATAAATCTTTTGGAATTGTATTTAGTATTTGTCATCTCAAAACAAACCTACTTTGCTTTTCTATTACTCAGCACTCCAAATATAGCTTCTATTCTATGTCTGTCCCACAAAAAAAATTGGTATAAGAGAGTAGTGCTTATTACAGAGTATTATGACTAGGTCTACAATCATAACCAGAATGTTACATGCTTGAAACATGGATGTCAACAAATTCATCTCAAGAGCTATACCTGCTCCCATGTACTAGAAATGTTAGAAAAATAAAGAATAGTCCCATAGCAGTAAGTCTTTTATAGCTTACAAAGCCATAACACACCAACCCCTGCCACACACAGAGCTGCCACTCAATAAGATCATTGGGAATCTGTAAACACTTGATTTAGACTTGAAAACAAAGTTTGAATGATGTGTTTTACTTGGTTTAATAGCTTTCCACTTCTATTTTTCTGTGGCCGCTGAGCACTGTTAGCACAAGACTAGTGTATAACAGCACTGAGGGGATGCGTAACACTTGTTAAGAACCTTTCTGATGTTGGAAAGGAACTAAACACGACTGCCTTTTTGCCTATTTCAAAGCATAATCACAGCACTCCATGCACAACATCATTGTTATCACAGAGTAATGTCTAGGTACTTTCCCATTACAAGGTGCACCACATAAGTTTTCCATTCCCCTTTCTGTATAACACCACACAATGTAGGTTTTTCTTAGTGCCATAACATAGAAACCATTATTGCATTACAATTACTAGCATCCAGATGGTATAATAATCCTGGCATGCAATTGTTTTCAATTTTGTTACCAAATTGTTTTTTTTCCTTTCACTGTTGTTGCAGCAATTTAATGATATTAACATGGGCATGAAGTTAGCACTGAACTCTTTGCTTGAATGTCAACTGTCACATATTGTCTGTCTTTTACCAATTATGTGTTTGTAAAGTTACATTCCTTTACTGCCCTTGAATATAAGATAGGAGTCAGGAAGGCAAGTAATACTTCTATATTACTGGAGTGCACAAAATGTTGTGATTACACTCTGAAATTGAAATAAACTTGATAAGCACATCTCTTGAGTGAGCCTGATCTTAACAGCATTTAGGAGTGCTTTACAAAACTTGTTAAACACCCCAAAGTGCTGTTAAGATCAGGCTTTCTGCTATGGACTAACAGCAGACAATGCCAGCCAGCAAAGAACAATGGCAGAAGGTAAAACAACTTACCAGTTATAACTTTACGCTGCCACCATAGCCAGCCTTAAGCATAGGCCAACTAGGGGCTGCTTAGGGTGCCGTTCTAGCAGGGGTGCTTTTTCAGTCTTTATTTGATGTGAGTAGACCAGGATGGGGGCACCGGGTGGTGTGGGGGGTGGCTCCATGGAGCCCCTTTGCCTAGGGCACCAGTTTACCTAAGGCCACTCCTGCCACACATAGAAAATGTGGCAGAATGAAGTATCTCACAGAGTTTAAAGTCATTAGCTGCACTGCAGAACACTTCACTTCTGCCAGCTGTCTGACAGCTCTATGTGCTTTACTGGTTTTCAAAGGTTTTGAAAGTCTGTAAATCACTTTGTGGTCCTACACATTTTATTAATTTATTAATGTATTTATTTATTGCCAGGAATGTCCAACTGGGCAACAAGACCCATTTTCAGCACAAACCTGGTGAGAAAAGCTCCAGAGACATGAAACAAAAACATTAAAAAAATAGAAAATTAAAACAATTTACAATATATGTGTTGTACAGTAATATAATAACAAAAATAGAAAGATTAAGAAAAATTAGGACAAATATTATGAATGTCATAGAAATGAAAGGTACATTTAGCTTGGCATATGAAACCTAAATGTTAAAGTTACATCACAGTGACTTAGAAAAGTGAAAAACAAACAGATTATGAGAATACCAGTAACAGATGTAGGGAAAAAGTGATGAGTAACAAAGTGAAGAAAAAGTGGCAGAAATGAGTATGCAGTGAGAGAGAGACAGAGAGAAAGAGAAGGTAGAACAAGTGAAAAGAAGGGAGAGAATGGTACCCAAAGCTGAGCAGGGGGGAAAGTTAAGAGGTGACAAGTAGTAAACAGACGGGAGAGACTGATAGTACATGGAGAGACAAAGCTCCATGTACCACAAAGATGCGTGACATCATACTAGCAGCATCCTATAAGAACTAGAGAAAGCAATTATGTCATATAAACATCCCATAGGAGGGCAAGGTATCATTCACGTTCACCCTACAAGAAGTTTGTGTTTTTTAATATTAGGACATAGGCTGGGTTTGATGATAATAACCTGTTATTGTGTCCCTAAGTATACTATTTTTGTGCTACATTTTGTGCCATTACTAGAATACATTGGAGTATCCTCCTTGTAGATAACATTCTTAAAGGATGTATTTCCCCAGAAGACCTCTTTTTTTATTTTAAAAAGTGCTCAACACTGTTGAATTGTTGTCTTTCAAGACACTGGCTGGTATTCAAAGCTGGTTGTGAAGACAGTTTGATGAGTGTAAGCTGCCTTGCATTCTTTGCAAGCCTATTTCAGTTTATATATATCCCCTGCAGCCAAGGACCTCTACTGTACGTTTTAGGCAGTCAGGTACAGCATGCTACATCATAACATGATATGATAATCAGTGGGGAGTCTATGTAAATAATCATCCTAGTACAATGCCCAGTTAGAGGCTTAACAAAATACAGAAATAATAGGTGCCCAAAGTAAGGATCCATAAGCATTAAGTCTGCAAAACATTCTTGAGGCACACATCTATGCTTTTGAAAGGTTGGGAATGTGTGCAGTGGGCATCAGACCCACTTGACCCTGCAAAGACAGCCAATGCAGATAAGCCATGCTGTGTGTGAATGGGAGTATATGAGTATGTGTGTGTCTTCTTGCACTAGGGGACAATGCCTTTGTATGGCCACCTTAGTACCTGCACTACATAGTAGCACAGGTGGTAGGTTATGAACTACATAGTTGTTTCCACTGCACAGTGGGACAATTCATAGACATGTAAACTCCCAGGTATTAAGGTGCTGTCGTTTTTGTGAATATGGATGCCTATAAATTGCTAAGTGGTACTACAGCACAACTTAGTAGAGTGGGGTAAGGAGAGTTCTGGTACGGTGCCACATATTATGAATACCAGTGACCTTGTTTACATGTTCTGTCTTCATAAAGGTATGTTTGCCTGTGCCAGTTGCAATGTTTGTTCCTAGGTAGTCCTGTGATACAGAGGGATAAAGCCCTTACTGTATCCCAGCCAGTTGTGTTCAGTTCAGTTCAGGGCACAGGCACTGAAGGGGCTGCAGGGGGAGGATGGGAGTAAGTAGCCAATATCAGCTCAGCCATCTTGGAGGCGAGGGAGGCAGCCCAGTTTCACTGCAGTAAGCAGAGTAGAAACCTGGTGAGCTCTCTGGCATAAGTAGTGAGGCACCTAATCAGGAAGTTGAATATTCTGGAAATGTATTGCCCCGAGGGCAAAAAACGCACAAGGCTGTCATGTGGGGGCCGGAGGTAGAACACTCTCCCTAGTAGCTTATGATGCTGAACCAGTGTCCCTGATCTCCTCTCCATTCCCAGATGTGGGGCATGTAGAGCTCAAGGGGGGCTGAGGTGGGTCCGGTAGACTGAGTGAATGAAGAGAGGCGATGGTAGCAGCTGATTTTCAGCTGTAGGGTGAAATAAGAATGAGAGTGACATGATTAATTATAAGGTCCTTATTTGGAAGGAAGATTTCAATTACAGCTCAAGCAGTGTGGCATATGCAATGCTTTCTGACTGCCATCTGAAGAAATGTTATATACAACAGAAAAAAACAGAATGCTGAATATGAGAATACACGAGTATACTAGAGATGTAATTCATAAGTACCCTTATGTTCATTTGCTCTACACACTGAAGAATACCATGGGGATTTTTTTTGTTGATTTCAGGCTCCTGACATTAACACTCTCATATTTGCTAAAAGGAAGACATGAAAGCATCTATGCTGAATAGATGTGAAAAATGTTGATTCTGAAGTTGGACACTGTATTTCCTAGAGGACTAAATCTAGAAGTCCCCTCGTATAGTCTTACTTAAAATGTCATTAGTTGAAAATGCTTTATTGGAATGCTGTTTATTTTTACTGTAAAATTACATATTTTTCTTCTTCACTAATGACACTTGTGTGCCTTCAAGATGGTATGTTCTTGTTTTTTCCTTATGAATTTAAACACAAGTGCATATGTTCATTTTATTTAACATTTGTTTGCCAGGGAAGTCCAACTGGGAGAGAGCCCATTTTCAGTGGAGGCCTGGTGAGAAATGCTTCAGAAGCATGTCTTTGGAATGTGGGAGGAAACCGGAGCACCAGGAAGAAACCCACGCAAATGCAGGGATGACATGCAGACTGCACAAAAGGCACCCCAGCCAAGAATCAAACCGGAAAACCGAGAGGTGACAACACTAACCGCTGCGACATTGTGCCACCCGCAGCAACCATTGTTGCTCAATTTTTTGTCCCCTGGAAGGATAAATTGCTGGGAAATGGATATAGAATGAATATTTATCTTCTAGTGGTAAAGGAGTAATTAGTATAGATTTACGTTTTGGATATTTTCTCAGTAAGACAATATACAGTTTTGTCTTGTTTTCATTTTCAGCTCAGCCATACAGCATTACTAAATAACTGATATAAATTCTCTGTAATTACATTTCATTTGTATGTATCTGTTTGTTGACTGGGTTATTCCCACTAGTCTAGTAGCCTGTTTTCAAAGGTGAGGTAATGTGGTACTTACACTACTAGGGAAATTTGTTCAGAGCACTGGAAAACTTTCCACACTATTTTTGAAAGGTGCCATGCGATAAGTATTTGGAAATAAACCTGTTATGCACATTAAGGAAATATTGCTAGGCTCCACAAGCCAGCATACAGCATTGACAAGTACCTATTTTTTAATGTTTTACAGATCATGAACAAAAAATGCTCAGTAGCTTATGGCATTCCTGTAACAGAAGGGTCAAAGGTTGGCTAGATATCATCTATACTGTTCCTGTTGTGTTGCAAGGACCAACGTAGGCAGTTCCAGTGCAAAACGTCATGCCACTGAAGTCTTATGAGAACCAGAAAAAGCAATTATGCCTTATCAACATCCCATAGGAGGGCATGATATCATTGGTGAGAGTGGCTGAGGTTTCGCAATGGGTACTGTTGGAGATGGACACCCAGCCAATTATGTCTAATTTTCATTCTTATGATAAATGAAAGAAAGATAAAACAAGGAAAACTGTTATTGTCATATTACAAACTAGATAATAGTACCAAGCTTCCAAGATTATTCGACTTACTGTATGAGGTGCAAAACTATTGGGTTTAGTATATATATATATATATATATATATATATATATATATATATATATATATATATATATATGGGTACGTGTCACTTCATCTAAAACCCATGTCATCTAAACTCATTTCACTGAGACCAAATCACCTAAAGTTCATTTCACCTAAAACTCATTTCACCGACAAGTAGTACAATAAGGCAAGTCAAAGGTATATGTCCTTTTCCCCACTGTAGTGTGATCCTGGGGTTAGTATATATATTAAGGGGGTGGGGTGGCCCGGCCCCCACACATTGGGGGTTGTGGGGGGTGCATCCCCCCACTTATTTTGGTTTCATGTTGTCTGTTTTTGTTTTACATTATTTCGTAAAGGACAGCTGTGCCCCCCCACACCCCCCTTAATATATATTCTAACACCAGGATCGCACTACAGTGGGGAAAAGGACATATAACTTTCAATTGCATTAGAGTACTACTTGTCAGTGAAATGAGTTTTAGGTGAAATGAACTTTAGATGATTTGGTCTCAGTGAAATGAGTTTAGGTGAAATGGGTTTTAGATGAAGTGACACGTACCCATATATATATATATATATATATATATATATATATATATATATATATATATATATATATATATATACTGTGGTGGTGGTGCTGCGGTAGCATTGTTGCCTCACAGTTAGACGTTGCCCGTTCGATTCTCAGTTAGAGCATCTTCTGTGTGTCGACATGCGTGAATGGGCATTCCTTCGTTGAAGGTTGTGCATTAGGCCCGGCAAGCCAGCACGTAAAAATCTACTGCCAATCATTAGCAGACTGGAGTTCTGCTGTGGCGATCCCTAACCGGGAAAAGCCGAAAGACACAAACAATATATATATATATATATATATATATATATATATATATATATATATATATTCTTCATTTTATAGGTCTATTGGTAAGTACTTGGTTAGCTGCCCTTGTAAGCCATTTTGAGCCTATCCAATTTCCCATTTGGTTATAGACTGACCTTACTCATCCCATGGTCGATAATTATATAATATGCCTAATGAGAATATCTGGGTTCATACCATGAATAATTTGAGGGGACTTGTGTATGGGTTAAAGCATCTTGGATCTGCCTCTGTCCATTAGTAGTGCAGTGGGCAGTCTTGGTGTAAATCTCCTTTTTTTTCCAAATATTTTTATTTTTCTTCGTCTTTTGTATAGTATGCAAGTTACAAGATCCAGTCATTATGCAAGATACAGTACAATCATAATTTTTTAAGAAGGATTCAGACATAGTTAGGTACATCATGCAACAAGAGAATTTTCAGTGTTGCAATGAAAATACACTGATGACATCCTATATACAGTATGTACAAAGCAGTGCTGCAGACAGTCATTTTCTAATTAACATTGTGAAACAGTTAACCTACTGTTTTAATACATACACACACACACACATATATATATATATATATATATATATATATATATATATATATATATATATATATAAAACAGAGGTGAAACAAAGTTCATGAAGGTGAGTGCTTTTGTGCCCTTTTTCATTTAACAACCAAAATAATTTGTCATTCTGCATCAGCTAATCTTTTAAAATTTGACCCAGGAGAAGACTCCAATATTATAGGAAATAGGAACACTTACTTTGGTTATTCATTATATACTTATGTGCTGATATATACTTTATTGCCATACTTACCTCTCAACCTGGAAACATCAAAAATGTGTACAAGGCCCATGAAAAATAGGTACAAATCTGTACACTGATTAACGATTTGCATACATAATTACGTAACCCTGCCCACTCCAGTGGACTTGTGGGATATCATCTTTTAAATGCAAACTGAAGAACAGACAACCAAAATACGGCACCAGAGTCCCCCTGCAGCCATTCCAATGTCCTATTACCTGGTTATTCACCCCATTTACCATAAACAATAATGTGCATACTGCTTTTCTTCTACAATGATTATCTGGATTTTATTTTTACACTTTATAGCACAATGCACAAACACTAATAGACATGTGCTAAACCAATCAATACTGTCTCACAATGAAAATAGACTTAGCATTAAAACTTCTCTGCCCTTGAAACTCACATTCATTGAAACAGCATTGAAACCCACACTACATCCAAAGAAAATGCATCTGGCCAGTGGTGAATAAAGATTACCTTTAGGCTGTTTTCAAATCATAGGCCCCTTGCACACAAAACAAGAAACATACATGTGTTCTTTGATACACCTTCCTGACTTTATTAAATTATATTCATTGCATAATACAGCACACTTGTTGGACTTAGAGCACATTTTAAATTTATTGTTTGAACATTTTTCCAGTAGGCAATGAAACAAAATGCATGAACCAATAATGACAAAACTGCCAAATTTAGAACATTTCCATCATAAAAGTCTACTTACACACACACACACACACATGAATATAAATAGAATGACAGTAGTGTAAGTCATGGACATCTTGCACAGCTTTTCGAACTTATTTTCAGTTTCAGTTTTTCGTTTGATTTACTCTGATTTGTGTTATCAGACCAACTCAATAGCTGTAAATGCACAATAAAATAAACTAGGTGAACTGCATGTTTTAAGACTTCCGATTTTTAGTCCAAGTACTGACAGACCCTCTCCTAAATTCATCTTGAAGCATCAAAGCTATCATTGTAATCCAGATGCTGTTAGCCCTCTGTTCTTGCTCTTCCACTGTCTGCAGTGGAAACATATGTGCTTTATCTTGAATGCTGCTAAAATATACTGTACTTTTTTAAAAAATATATTTTTCTTCTAATGCAGCATAGAACATATTAATTCTGATTTTCTGTTCCTGAATTTAGGTTAATGATATTTGTTGCTCTTTCTACTGAGGCACACATGCCCCTTGTGCATGACATTTTCTCACTTCTGTTGTATCTGTAGCTACACCCTTGACTTGTTACACCCACCCCCTTTAAAAGTACAACAACACAGTACTGTATCAGCAATGCATCTACATATTGTGGGAGTAGAACCCACAGCCTTCTGCATCAAAAGCAAGCATTCAACCCGTTAGGCTGTTAACAATGCAAGCAGACTCAACATAAGCAGCACTAAACTTCTCTTCCCCTGATGCTCTCAGCTCCTTGTAAAATCCACTCGACATTCAACTGTATCTCTAGACTTTGCAGCACAAGAAGTCTGGAAAAAGCCAAAAATTATTGGGGTGGGGGCAAAAGGCCAAAAACCAGGGAGTAAGGGACACATTTTAAACATTGCTTGTATAATTTTGGAAAGTTGCTAGAATAGAATGTTGTGTTACCACCATGTATTTCACTGCCAAGTCCTGCCCCCTGGACCCTGTGTACTACAGTTAGAGCAACATACCACTATGCCAAATCAGCAGTTTCCTGAAAGATAGGAAGACTGAAACCTGAAACTTAAATGGCTATCATTCAGTGAATTCATTTCTCACTTCTCACCATAGCTCTCAACCTCTCAGCACAAAAAACCTGGACAAAGCCAATAATGGGTGAATACAGCCCCAAAAATAGAGACAAATTTCAAATACTGATCTTATAAACACAGAAAATTGCTAGAATAAAAGGTTTTGTGTTACCATTTATTTTTTGAAGAATATGAAGTCTGAAGTTCAAATGCCTGTCATTTAGTGAATTCAATCCTTCAGTGATTTGCCACAAAAATCCAGAAAATGACATATTTTATGAGGAACTGTGATGGGTAGGGACTTTAGGCTCTTGTTACCGGAACCTGATTTGTGGTAGTAATGGGCTACTGGCAAGGGATGAGGATTATGATGGCATGTATTTGTATTCCACCTAAAACTGCTATTATGGAGCTCACCATTTTTAGGGATAAATAATCAGCTTTCAGCTGCACACTCTAAAGAATTTTCCTCAGGTAGATGGCAAATGTTAGGGTTGTAATTAGGGAAGAAAGAGGAACATGGGAGCATATGTTTTCAGAGTGTAATGAGTTGGCAGGCTTTAAAAATTCCCTGCAGAAGACTCTGTCAGGAATACTGAGTGAGCAAATGATGATTTTTCTGAGCTGGGATACAGGTTATGAATTGTCTAAACATAGTAAGGCCTTGTTGAGTTTAATTCTGCTGGCTGCCAAAAGGCAATTACTAGAAAATGGAAATCAAAGTCTAAACTAGCCATACTTGAATTAGTAAATATTGTAACAGAAATAAAACAAAAGGAGGTGGGACCTTCAGAAAAGGGTAGAAGTAAATTATGTTAAAAATGGAAATTGTGAGAACAATACATGCAGAAAAATGTTTTGGAGGAGGAATGAGGTTTAAGAAAAGGCAGGACAGACTTGAACAATGTATGTAATGTTGGGTTGATTATGTTTTGTTGAACAATAAATGTGGTGTTTAATGTTTGTAAATGTGAACTTGTTAATATGGTTTGATTACTTTTATATAAATGTGTGTTTGCCTATGTCACAATTGATAAGTCAGTAGAGGTGCTTTTTCTTAATCAAGGATGGCAGGAAACAGAAGAAATGTTGTAAAGGTCTTTAAATGATTAATGTATATCTAAATGAAAAAAAAAATCTTATGTTACTTAGGTATGTCAGAAAAACAATGATGAAAGAGAAAACATCAAGGCTTAGCTTATGTAATAAACCAGTGAGGAAGAATAAAAAATGAGACACCAACATGGAAATAAACAATAAAAATTCATTCTTAGGTTTAACTCTTCATCTGTACAAAATTACAAGGACTTCATAAGAACCTTTACAGTCCTTGTAATTGTGTGTAGAACTTAAGCAAAAAAACGTTTGGCAGACAGAAAGAGAGAGAGGTGCTATTGCCTGGAAGCACTGATCTTCTCTCTAGCTCCTTTTTAACTGGTAAAGAGTAATTAACCTGTCCCACCAGTCTGGGCTGAGTGGACTGGGGTGAGCATTCCTGGAGAGCTTAGGCCAGGTAGGGACTTCAGAGGAGGAACACTGTTCAATAGCTATCAGCGGGGAAAAAAAATCTGCCTGTACCACAGCTTGGTAAAACTGTGGATGGAACATGACTTTGTTATAAGTTCCCATTTAAAGAAATCACACATTTATATAATTGACTATATCTAAAGAAAAGTAAAAAAAAAAAAAAAAAAAACATAACGGGACTGCAAAAGTACTGTATAAATCTAGATCATACACTTTAGATTTACAGAAGATTTAATAAAAGTCTGCAAAGCTTTGCAGGAGTACTTTATTTTGTATACACCAGTCTAAACCAAGCTGATTCATCAGCTTGCTCCTGCTACACCAAATGTTCTCAAACAGTGTTATGAAGTGGTGTATACAGAATGACATTAACTATGATCACAGATCTTTGTATTGTTCTTTAAAATGGTTGAAGACATTGGGGGAAAAAATCTCTTTCGTATTAAAATCTATAAAACGTGAAGATTTTACAGATAAAGTCGATAATCACATGGGAGAAATACTTCAACAGAGTATTTCTTCTTGCAGTAATGTATATGCACAAGTATGCAGTAAAGACACAACACAGCACAGCAAAAAGCAAAACTGCACACATTACCTGCTGCCACTTTTGATGGTAAACAGCTACTTCATTGTTGCACTGACAAGCTAATGGGTGCTCTACTTCTACAGTGAAGCTCAGCATGGTTCTATTATGTGGCAGGTTAGTGATGTCTCTCACAGAGGACAAGGCTTTAAATGTAGTTGAGGACTAGTATGCAGGAGCTGATAATAAGGAAAATACAGTTCAGATATGTTATGAATTACAGTGCCTACTCCTGCATACCAAATAAGCCCTAGCCACATGCACTACACATAGCCCTATCCTTCGAGTTGTGTAGCCAAGCACATAAATAAACACAAATACACACACACAGAATCAAACACACACCTCTGCACCAGAAAATAAATACCTCTGCATTCTCTGTTCAGCATTCCCTTGTGGCTTCCTCTGCACCAGAAAATAAATGCCTCTGAATTCTCTGTTCACCATTCCCTCGTAGCTTACCTTGCTACAGAACCACCACCATTATTCCATTCCCGCTTGGCTGGAGCCTGGAAATGCATGCATGTGAGCCCTTGAGCTCAGTTCTGACAGGCAGGTAGGACGTTTCATGGAGCTGTGCACATGCAATGATGTCAGCTCAAAACACCGAAAAAATTTAAAATAAAAAGCTGGGAAATTCGGAAATTAAGGGGTGCCACTCGGGAATCATGGCATTCCATTATTTGGACCCCAAAACTCAGTAGAAAATGAGTAATTTGGTACAGTTGGGAGGTATGTTGCCATACTTCTGAAACCCTCCCATGATAGTTTGGTTCGATCTAGGTAGTTCTGGGTAACATACAATTTCACTAGAGAAAAGAGAGTAGTTAGAATGTATAGGTTAAACTTGGGTAATTTTTGAGAGGTAATATGCAAAATTGCAAATTCTCATGATAATATAGATTTTTTTTTCAAAACAGGTTTATTGTTTTAACATACAAGAGAAATATCATAACAATTTTATACAAGTAATTAAAAATAGATATGATTATAACATTCAACAAAACAACTAAAGTATTTACAAAGATATCCACTACAATCAGATCAATTAATTAAACTAAAATACCATGCTATTGAAATTAAGATTTTTTTAACAAATTTTGTAAATTATCCCATACAATATAATAAGATGTTTTTCTAGTTGTTCTTGACCTAATTGTGTTTATTTCCATATGGCACACTATATTCATAACATTTTTAAATTCATTGAACGAATGAGGTGTATCAGAAATCCAATTTCTGGTTATTATTTTCCTAGCCACTGCTAGAATAGACCATAACAAGGGAAGCTTAACCTTTTTAACACTTTGAGGTACAGGTGTGTTGAATAATATAAGATATTTAGAAATAATTAAATTATCTGTAAAAAGAGCCTGCAAAAATTCATTAATTGACTTCCAGTATTCTTTCAATTTTATACAGTCATAAAACATATGAGCCCAGTCAGCATTAATTTCTACATTACATCTCTTACATAGATTATCTTTATTATTTATTTTATTCATCATCAAAGGTGTATAAAAGATCTATGTAAAATTTCCATGTATAAAGTCTCCAGACAATGGAAGACGTAGTTCTATAGGCAGATTCCAATATATATTGTTTATCTTGTTGATTTGGTGGGTCCCCATTAATAGAAGTGAAATAATTCCAGTATGTATCTACACTGTAAAAAGTTTCTTGTCTGATAATTTTATGTATGTATGAAAGTTTACCTTTATCAGAAACTTTATGTTGTAAATTTAATATCAAGTAATCAATCAGTGTTGGAATAGATTCTTTAACTGTTATAGACATTAGATCTATTTTATTAATGAGATGTTGTCTAAATGTCTGAACCTCTAACCAGCAAGTTTCTCTTAGATCAAATTCTTGTTTTAAGAAATCTAGATTTTTAACTTTATTATCAGATATCAACTGATACCAGTACTTTAGATCATTATCTATAGCTAAATGAGTTCCTTCAGAAGTAGATGACAAAAGCATACCCTGAGTATACATTATAGGAATATAATAAAATTCCATTCCCTATACTTAGGGTGCATGAATATAAAGTTACGATAGCTAATAATAATATTTAATGGGTAACAAACCATATGTTTAGGTGTAATAGGTGAAGTACAAAATTCCTTTAGTAACCATAACATGGAGTTATTTACAATCATATTTTTATGTGTTAAGGAGATTTTCATGAAGTGCATACTAATTAGCTCCCAATAATCTTTCCATTTTGCGACATATGACTGATCTATTAATAAAGTAATAACTTTTACAATAGAAGAGATAGTATATAAATTAAAGTCTGGAAAAGAAATACCCCTTGAGACCAGCTATTAGTATGTTTCTTTAATGCAATCCTAGGTCTATTAGGTGCCCATAGGAAATTTAACATTAGTGTATTCAGTTTCTTGATAATTATTTTTGTAGGTGGAAGTATTATTGATTGTATTAAGTATAAAATCTTGAGGAATATTATCATTTTAATAATTGTAAGTCTCTCCTCCATAGTAAAAAACATATTATTCCAGGTATTAAAAGATTTTGTATATTAAGAAAACAGGTATTATAATTATTATATATAATAGATTTAATATCTTTAGATAGTATTATACCTAAATAAGTTATCTGACCTGAATTGGGTACATATTTAGTAAAATCACTAATGAGAATATTTTTTCGTGTATATATAGGTAGTATTTTAGTTTTTCTTCATTGAATATTAAACCAGAAATACTTTTAAAATTCATCATTTTATCAAATAGAGACTGGATAGAAGAATTAGATCCTGCTGATGTAATTAGAACATCATCTGCAAAAAGTTGAATTTTGGATGTTGTATTTTCATCTATTTCAAAACCCTCTATGTCAGTACTGTTTCTGATCAAATTAGCCCAAGGCTCCATTACTAAAGTGAATAATAGTGGAGAAAGTGGACATCCTTGTTTTGTACCTTTAAAATGGGTATTTTTGTGAAACATATGTTCCTACCTTAATATAAGCCAATGTTCCTTTGTATAAATGCTCAATTAGATTTACAAATGTATCTGAGAAGTTTGTGCACTTCAGTAAGGTAAACAGATAGTCCCAACTTACTCAATCAAATGCTGAACTTATATCAAGACTAATAAGTGTTAAATCTTTCTTTTTCCTATTTGCAAAATCAATTAATGTTAAAGTTCTTCTTATATTATCAAAAGTATTTCTATTTACAATGAAGCCTGTCTGATCTATATCTATAATGCCAGGGATGATTGTCTTCAATCTATCAGCAAGAATACTCATAAACATTTTATAATCAACATTAAGTAATGAGATGGGCCGATATGAAGTACATCTAGTTGGATCTTTATTAGGTTTTAAAATTGGTGAAATAAATGTATATTGCCAAGATGGGGGGGTTATTAACTCAGTTTGGGCCAAAATAAAAACCTTATGTATTAATGAATATGTACTTTTAGAAAGGATTTTATATATCTCTGGTATAATACCATCATTACCCGGTGCTTTGTTTGATTTAAGCTTATTTATTTGTGTAATAACCTCTGTATATGAAATACTTTTGTCCAATAGTTTAATCTGTTGTTTATTAAGCTTTTTATTCATGTTTGTGGTTATAAACTCCTTTATTTTATCTTTAGGTTCCATGTTAATGTTATTATGGTTAATTTTGTGAAAGTGATTTCTAAATTCATCTAGTATTTCTGGTATACTAGAAACATTCTTCTTTTCCTTAGAGAAAAGATTTCTTTGATATGGTTTTGTTTATTCAACCTTTTGTTTTATTTTTAAGTCTATGTAAGTATTTGGGGCTTATTGAATAAGACAAAACTTGTATTTCTCTAAAGTTATTTTAACTTTATGAGTTAAAATTTCTTTGTATTTCTCATTTAGTTTGTTTATTTCTTCAATAACTTTCTTGTCCATAATATTTTCTTTATTATTATGTTTATAAGAGTCTAATTTACTTTGAATATTTAACAATTCCTTATCCCAAGATTTCCTTTTATTATTATACCATCTGATACTTTGTCCATCTAGATATGATTTTAAGGCATCCCAAACATAGACAATGGAGACTTCAGGAGTATTATTTATATCTAAAAAATGGTTTACTTCTGAAAGTATATATTCTTTATAGTCTTTTAGTTGAGTTAAGTATGCTGGTATCCTTTTGATCTGAACATTATGAGTATTTTTTATCATGAATTCAAAAACAATTGAATTATGATCAGATATAGGACATGAAATGATTTTGGAATTAATTAAATCTGTTACCATCTGGTTAGAAATAAAAAGAAAAAAAGGTGTATGGTAATGATTTTGAATCTATCTGATTATTAATATCATTCAAATGATAAGAATTAGCAAAATCATTTAAATGTTTTGCATTAGATGTAATTCTTCTTTTTCCTATAGTGGTAGTATCACTTTCATGTAGTATACAATTAAAGTCACCAGCTAAAATAATATCTCCTATAGAGAATGATATGATCTTATCAAGATGATGATTCACTGTATTAATACCAATTCCAGGTATCTAATATACATTAATTAAAGTGTAAGTCTTCCCATTAATTTGTATTGTAACCATACAAAACATTCCTTTGTCATCCTGATAAGACTTAATGGTTTTAGTAATGGGCATACTTTTATTCCATAAAATGGCCACTCCTCTTTTTTTCTGAGTGTGCTCTGAACTAACCAATACTGTATATTTGTTTGTGGCTAGTTTATCAATATCTTTTTTCAAGAGATGGGTTTCTTGCAGGAAGACTAAGTTGGCCTTATGTAAATTAATGTATCTTATTAGGCTTGCCCTTTTACACGGATTATTCAATCCATTAATGTTTAAAGAAATTCCTTTTAAAGATGTCATTTGGCATTTTAAAACTTAAGAATCTTATGATCAAAATAACAAATAACAACATAAGTAATGTTACATCTCCTCCTTTAGGTGTACCTTTAAATATAGCTGTATTTATTGAATCTCTTATGGGATTTTGTATAGGATTCAATTTTGTTTGTAGTGACAATGAGTGTACAAAATATATTGTGGATGTCAAAACTATATACATATAACAATGAACAAGTGAAAATAATGTAAGGATTAAACCTTGCATCCAGCCTGGAGTTAAAACTCAAACTTAGAGTAGTATTTACCACTCAAGTTAACCCCTACCCTAAGCAGCAGTACCTCAGCTACCACCTTATCAATTTAATACTGGTTATATTTAACTTAAATTAACAGCTTTCAATTCAATTATCTAGCAAGACAAGACTACACATTTGATAAAACAGCATCATATAAACTAAAATAAACTTTTTTTTTAAACTATTCATACTACTATATACATCTATGTAATATAATACACTTGTATTCAAATAGCATTCAAATAATCTTGATATTAGGAACCAAGAGGAGAGAGAGAAATAAAAGACATGAAAGAGGGAGAGAGAGTGAAAGAAAGAGAGAGAAAAAAAAGGAAGGCATATTTACATATTAATTTATTCAAAGTATGTAAAAATAAGTTCTATCATTCATTTAAATCAAAAACTTTGGCTAATATGGTTCAGACATTACATATATTAAGATGCATCTATTTTCTGTCATGTAAATGCAGTCAACAGCTTCCAAAAAAAAACCTTGAATTGCTTGTATATGAGCATTTTACTCATACTCATTATTGTCAGTAGAATAAAATATTATATTTATAGAAATTGTTATAAATCATACTGCATGGTTATGCAAATTCTCAGAAACACTTACATTATTGTAAAAAAAGCCATCTGTATTTTGTATGTCTATATTACTGCTTTAAAATATATCACATGACAATTTCTTCCAGAATAGAGTTATAAAGTTATTTATGCTTGTCAATCAGATGAATTAAATGAGTTATAGTAATATATATGTTTGGAACATAAGTTTTTAACACAGATTAGTATGCTGCAGTCAAGTAGATTTTCAAAAACACTTGAATAAATGTTTCATTTTCTATGCCTTCTAAAATAAGACATTTACTTACTACAAGAAACTGCATCATTTAAAATCATTATAACTGACATATTTTATGAATTATAACATAGATATATAAGTAATTATATAAAATAACTCACATTTAAATGTTAAAGAGTTCATTTTCCTTCACATAGTCACATTTGCATCAGTTCTACTTCCTGGTAGAGTGTTCTTCCTGAATCTGAGATGTGTCAGTGTGATATCTGGGTCAAAGGTCAAATTGACTGCTTTCAGCTTCTCTGTGAGAATTCTGAGAGTTGAAGCTTTTAAAACAACTCGAGAACACTGTTCATGAGGTAGCCCACATCCCAGATTGTCTCCCTTAACATTTTGGCGGGAAACTTGTTAAAAACTAGTGACAAACATTCATTTAGCAGTGTAAATGCATCTAAACATGACAAAGCCTTCGCAATGTATTTTATAGGTTATTACAGCCTCTATGTAAGTGAAATTAAGCCCAAAGTTATTAATAAGTAATAAAACTCAATATTTTGTCCCAACTCAATTTTTATGCAAATCTTATTATTTACTGTGTCTATATGATCAAAAGCATTTCTATATATTAATATGAAAAAAAAATAAAGAGAAAGAATAAAGAAAAGAAAAAGAGAGTAGAAAATAAAAGATTGTAAAGCAGAAATAAAAAAAATGTAAGAGAAAGCTATAAGAAGTATATACAATGGAATATTACTTACTGTTTATATTAATAGAGTTAAAAATAAAACATATTATTTACTATTATTTAGTTCTAATTATTATTAGTTAAAGCATGACAGATTATTTACAAACAAGCATAAGCAGTATAATCAAGAAAGTATAATTAGGAATAGCATTTGAAGAACATATAAACTTTTTACAAGGAATAAATATGTTATTATTCCATTTATCATATTTTCATTACTCTTCTCTCCTGCCCTCCCCACCCTTTACCCACTACATAATCTAAATAGAATGTCATTGTTTAAACAAAGAAAAGAAGAAAAGGAGAAAAAAAAAAAATGTATCAAATTACTGACCTTACTTCTCTTTTTCAGAAAGAGAAACAAATTGAATAATAGCTTGTTATTAGTTCCTCAGATATTTTGACTGGTTATGAAACAAAACATTTCTTTGCACAGAGAGAATAACTTTGATTAAATCTTTTCAGAATATTTGTGGCTTTCTGGAAATGCAGGAACTATATTTAAAAGATTAATAATGAAGTAAAATGATGAGAGAAAAAAAAGAATAAAAAACATAGAACAAATCATTTGTTTTTAGTCTCTTCTTCTTCTCTGAAGTCTTCCATGAAGTTTCAGTTGCCAGTCTCTTTAATGAAGGACTAGCCCATTCCATTTCCTCTATTTTATCCAAAATCTTATTTTTTGATAAACAATAAAGCAGAGTCTAAGTCATCAAAAATTTTAGGACCATCAGGAAGGAAGATTTTTAGCTTGGCAGGAAACAGAAGGTATGTTTTAAACTGTGCTTTTTAAGCTCCCTTATTAGTGGCAGAAAAACTTTTCTTTTAGCTATTACCAAGGAAGAATAGTCATTGTCAAAACGCACAGTTGTCTCATTAATCTTAACAGGAGCTTTAGCCCAAGCAGATTTAAGAACCATCTCTTTATCAAAAGATGATAGAAATCTAACTATAACTGATCTAGGATAGTTTTTGTTAGAGTTAGTATTAGCTATAGATCTATGTGCTCTTTCGATACCAAAAGAGAATGCTTCTGGTAAGTCTAAAGTTTTAGGGAGCCATGTTGTTAAAAAGAAGTAATATTGTTACCTTCAATATTTTCTGGCAGTCCAAAAATCCTAATGTTATTGTGCCTAGATCTATTTTCCAGGTCATCCAGCTTTGTTTGTAAATGTGTATTTTGTTTCAGCAGAAACTCAATGTTGATTTCCTCTTCTTGGATTCTATTTTCCATGTCATTCACAGCTTCTTCTATGCCTGTCATCTGGATCTTCTGTTGTTGCAGGTCTATATGTAACAAGTCTATTTGTTTTGTACTTTTTTCTATGAAAGTATCAATTTTAGTATCCATTTTATCCATCTTAGCAGTAAGTTGCTGGATTATAGTTATCAGAGACTGAAGTTCTTTCTTGATGCTGGAGTCTTGAGAATTTGTCTTACTGGAACTCATTTCAGACTGATAAACTGACAGGAAAATTTCCAAAGTGATTTCTGACAGGAATATTGTTAAAATTTCCTTTCTTTTTTAGATATAGTTCAAGAACTATATAAAACAAACATATTTAGAAAAAAAATTACTTCAAAAATTAATTTTTGAAGTAATTAATTCCTGTCAGTGTAATGAAATTGGTGGAGCTGAAGAAATCTGCTGCTATCCTGTGTTCATCCTTGGCCACACCGATAATATGGATTTTTGATATCCCATCTTCTCTAGTCTCTCAACAAGCACCATAATTTATAAGCGCATTTGAAGCTCCAGAAGGTATGGAGTAAATCTGCTATTTGTGAGTAACAGCACAGACAGTTTGGACAGACCTCCGAATTAAAGTTGTTAAGTATTTATAGGGTGAACAGGAACCAAATATGAACCACTACTGTAGAACAAGATGATGGCTTGGTAGGTAAGAAAAAAACGCTGCTCGTATGGGTAAAAAAACTTTAATCCGACAAATCCATTAAATGACAACCAAAAGTTAAGCGCTTTCAACTGATTAATGTCAGTCTTCTTCAGAACCAAAAACCTATCCACATACTGAGTTTATATAACACCAGTTACTTTGTAATTTAAAAAAACGCGCCAAAATCCTTTAAAGCCACAGGACTGATTTCATATATACATATTTAAAAAAACATGCTTCTGTTGAATTATTGTGTATAAATTTCCTTGTAAATTTTGTACTCTTACTTAAACATTGGTGTATTACTAAATGAATAACATGAATAAAACCAAAATTTAAATGTATATTAAAAATAAAAATAAAAAATAGACATTTGCTGACTATGAATATTAAAGATATATATTAAACTATTTTTAATCAATATAATACTATAGTTGAATAAATATAAATATAAAATAGACTTGAATAAACAAATGTCAATACAATATTGTACTGTACTGCTATAATGCATGAATTTGTGAAACTTATTACATATTATGTTTAGTTAAAGGTAAAATGAAGAGAGATTAAAAAATAAAGTGCTAAATTATTAATATGAGTTGAGTGATGTAGCTAAAACAACTTCAAAAAAATAATTGATACGGGCCATGTAGATCAAATAAGTCAAAACACATATGAAATGGTTTGATGCTAATAGAATCATTGAAAGAAAGTGTATGGCAGATTAAAACAGATGCCACTAGGCACCCTGGTCTCAATGATTCTATTAGCATCAAACCATTTCTTATGTTAGATTAAATTAACTCATGGCCCGTATCAATTATTTTTTTGAAGTTGTTTTAGCTACATCACTCAACTCATATTAATAATTTAGCACTTTTTTTTTTCTCTCTCTTTTCATTTTACCTTAAAATAATAATAAATATGTAATCAGTTTCACAAATGTCCTGTGGCTTAAAGGATTTTTATAGGGTTTTTTGAAAATGATTAATTTTAGTGTTGCTTCAATAGAATTAGATTTTTGTTTTTCAAAGCATTCTTTGATCTTATCAGTCCAGTATTTTGAATATAATAATGATGATTGGTATTTAAGAGATACTGTTAACTTATAAGTGTTAGATGGCATCTGTCCTGGGGTAAATTTTCTGCTTCTCATCCAGACATCTAAGTTGTTCTTGAAAATGGACAGGGATAAACATTGTTTTATGTGTATAGAAAGTCTATTCTACAGCTGTGGTATCCTCTGTGAGATACACCTGTCCCTCCAAATTTCTGTTGATGTTGTAGAAGAGGTTTAGACCCTAGTCTGAGTATTTCTGATGCCATTTGACTTGCTGATGTGCAGCAAATCCATCAGTAATGGTCAGAGGATGCCTTGATGACAAACACAGGTCACCTCTTATCAGTTTGTAGGATACGGAGTATAGTGATAGGGATTTGAGTCAGTCCATGTAAAACATGTAGTTTAGCCCTTGTTTCCTTATAGTAAGGTATCTCTGTGGGGATTCCAGCTGACACATGTGTCTGGACAGATCCATGCCAAAAGGGGTATTATCTTCAATGATTGACCTAACGAGGTCTGAGTAACGGGGTTCAATGACATCCCTACATGTAAACAGAATCCCTTTGTTTATAAGCTGTGCAGTACAGAATGACTTTCTTACAACAATAGGCACTTGTTAGTCAAAAGTTCACATAAGTTCCCAAATCCCAAATAACTGAGTCAGTTCATTGGGACATATTGTCAGCGTGGTAGTTCCCTGGGTGGATGATTTACCAAAGGATAAACTACTGCTTTTTGGTATTTAGTTTTAGTCACAGTTCAGCAACATGCCCTAGACCATGTTTCCACAGATATCACAAGGAAGGTGAATGAAATTAATCAGTGCATGAGCCACAGTTAAGAACTGCCACCCCAAATAGCACAGGAGAGCCTTCAGGATATAGTTGTCCAGACAATGCAATCTAGGTGCAGCAAAGAGGATAACTGTTAGAGCCAAAGGGCTGATAAGTGACAAAAGTGCAGACAAAAATAGTGCTGCATTGGAGATATGCACCGAAGGACAACACCTTCATTGTAGACAGGGTGGATAATGCATCCACTTTTATTATACAGGTATTATCAACAACACATGAAAATATTCACAGTCTTAACATTTTGCAACTGTGGCTCTCAGACAGAGTGACCCTCATGAAAGCAAGCTTCTATGGGCAGCGACAGAGACTGTGAGTAATAGCATGGTATTTCCACTAATGCTTGCCCTTTTGTCAAGAAAAAACAGAATAATTTGACAACAGTATGTAGAACATTGATCTCTCAACATCATACACATTAAGTAACCTGTAGAAGTAGCCACAACATAAGCCAAGAGGAATGTCATCCTCCCAATTTCAAGAGGCTCTCTGTCTTATTTTAGTCAGATTAAGCAGTCAGGTGCAAGTCCCACCTTGTTACCTTCTGCTGCACCTCACCTACTTTGAATTGCGAATAAAGCAGCTGATAGCACTACAGTTTGTATAACTATGAGGAGGTCCCTGTAGCATTTGTGGAACTAGCAGCAAAAATGCTGCCACTGTGTCAGGACCTGCTCAGCTGTATGGAACACAATTATGTGTTAGAACAGCCATAGAACTATAACAACAGAACCTCAGTCATTAAAGGACTGCTCGCTCATTAGCTGTAAAAGAAGTAAAAAGCAATAAGACGTTGAAATATACAGGATATGAAATAGGATGAAGTAACAGCCACAGAAATTTAAACAAAATTAAGAAAAGCTCCTAAATAGAAAACCTCAGGCCCAGATACAGTACCTCACTTTTGGCTACAGGGATTAACATCTTTACATGAAGATTTAGCCCTGAGTAAGAACTACTTATATGTACATCCTGAACAGATACCAACCTGGTCAACAAGAGGAAGAACCTCCTTAAGAGTGAACCTACAAGTATCCACAGACCCATAACTTGCCTCCCGACAATGTACAAACTGTATACTGGAATTAATGCCAACAGAGTTTATAGTCATTTAGAAGAAAACTCAGTCATAGTAACAGAACAAAATATCTGGTCAAAAAGACATTCTTGTAACTGGAGATTCAGTTATTAGAGGATCTATAGTGTCATGCTTGCCAGGAGTAAAAACAGAGGATGTGAGACAAGCCTTAGAATGCTGTAATGTAAGGAAGAGCAGATCTGTTTTTATTCATGTTGGTACACATGATCTCAGCAGTAAGGACTGTCTAGGTGTTAGTAGAGAACTTACATCCCTCTTAGATAGCATAATTTTTTTTTTCAGAAATCGCATATAGAAAGATGAGTCAGGTCACTGAATGAAAAGATTTTTTGGGTAAATACCTACATGAAAAAAATGTCCCATTTTAAATGTATACAGTATCCAGGCCTAATTTTGTGCACATGTTCACACAGGATGGCATGCATTTGTCAAGATCAGGGAAGATAATTTTTGCGGCAGATATTTTGCAATATTTGACAAAAACAAGGCAGGATTTTTGCCAGGTTGAAAATTTAACAGTTCACAGATAGCAACATTTGATGCATCTCTGATGGTTGATAATGATGGCTGTTAATGCTAGGAGCATTAATATTAAAGTTTTTTTATTGGAAAATTTGCTACGTTCCCACAAGATTGATGCTGTAATTGTTTATAAAACATGGTTAAAGAACAATGGTTCTAAACCAGTTCTGTCAGAGTATAAATGTTTTTACTGTAGCAGACATTCTAACAAAAAAAATCAGGTGGTGGTGTTATAATAGGGATTAAAGATAGTTATGAGACCTGTGATTATTACATGTTCAGTGATAACACCAATACTATAGATTGTATAACTGTGACAATAAAGACAACCCTGAAACATATAACAACTGTTGGAGTGTAGAGACCACCAAAGTCAAGTGCTGCTGACCTAGAGGAATTCATACATTTCTTGCATGAAACACAGAAAGAAGAATAATAAATTTTCTAGAAACAGACTGGAAAAATATTGATTCAACAACATTAGTAAGGAAATTACTCACAACGTATGTTCAGGAACAATTACTTCAGATTGTAAAAAAAAACTACCAGGGAACAGAACATAGTAAACATTGTGTTCTTAAGGAAATTACTGTTAGTTCAAATCATGTTTTACCACCATTGATGTGCAGTGGTCATGGAGTTATAAAGGTTAATTTGTTGCTACATAATTCTATCAAACTGAAATTTAAACCAATGCACAGAAGATTAATTACAGATTATAGGGAAGCAAAACAGTCACCATGTAAAATGAATTGGAGTGACGCATTCAGTAGAAAAACTGCAGAATGAATGCGAAAAGTTTTGAAAGAGAAATTGTTTGAGTGCAAAAAATCAAAAAAAAATATTTAACATGAGGATCTAAGCATACAATGTCAAAGGGATATATTTCCATTAGAACAAGATACCTGATTAAGGTGAGAGAGAGAAAATATAAGAAATGGAAAAGAGGTCAAACTACAACTTTGAAAACTGAAATAAACAAGCTGGACAAACAAATTATGCATAGTGTGAGACAAGATCAAGCAAAATTTGAAGAAAATTTATATAAAGATATGCAGCATAATAGGAAACAATTTTAAAGATACATATATAGATATAGATAGGAGTAAAGACATACACATTGATAAACTGTGTGTAGATTCTAAAATGTATTCTCAGACACAATAGATAGATATATTTACAAAATCTTATGCAAAACAGTTTAGCTGCACAAAGGGATGATAAATTGTCCTAATGACATTCAGGTAACCTCAGATACTGAAATCAAATTAGATTATAGTGAAAAAGAACTATGCAAATTGGATCCAAACAAAGCACAGAGAGGAGACGGAACTAGTAATAATGACCTGAGAAAACTTCAGCAAGAACTTAACAGTACCATTATATTTATTATTTACTAGGTTCTATAAATATGGGGATATTCCTCAAGATTAGAGACATGGGCTTATTAAACCTGTCTTTAAGGGAAAGGGGAATAGGATGAAACCAGAGTCATACAGCCCCTTAAGTCTACTTTCATGTTTTGGAAAAATAAGGGAGATGATAATATTGGCTAAGTTATTGTCGGAACTGGAAAGGTTGGGACTTGAAACCATACATCAGCATGGATATGTTGAAAACAGATATATTAAAACTTGCAAAATGGTGTTCTATAGCAACATAATAACAGCAATGAATGAAAAAGTGTGCTGTGCTGTGATGTAATTTATATAGATTTAACTTCAGCATTTGATAGGGTCATACACAAAACACTGATCAATAAATCAGAACAACAAAGTATTGATGTACTCTTGGTAAGATGGATAGACACATGGCTTACAGATAGGAGATGAGAAGTATCATACAGGAAATGGGCAGGTGAAAGTTTTGGTTACAGTCAGGGTTTCCCACAAGGCTGTATCCAAGGACTATACTTGTTTAGAGTTTATCTTTCAAAACCATGTTTTTCACCTGAGGTATTCTGCAGTCTGTATGCAGATGACATGAAACTGGGTAAACTACTTGTGTTACAGATAGGGCATATCTGTAAAATAATTTGACTAAATGAACCATTTGGGCACAGGACACTAATATGCTGGTAAATAAATCAAAAACTAAGCATATGAGATTTGTTTGACATTAATTGAAATGTGAATATTTAATACAGCACACAGTGCTTAAAATTATAGATTCATTTAAGGATCTAGGTATATGAGTAGATCCAGCTTTGAGTTTTTCTAATAGTATCAACCAATTGGTTAATGACAGTTATAGAACTATAGGTTGTATAAAAAGATTTATAATGTCTAGGAAATCAGAAATGATGAAGTTATTGTTTATTAATTACATTAGATCCCAACTTGAGTATGGAATGACAATATGGAAAACTTATAAGAAAACAAGCATGAATAAACTGGAAGGAGTACAGCAAAAATATATCAAGTACATCAATGGATGTGAAAATTGAAGTTATTGTGAAAAACTAAAATATCTGAACTTGTAACATACCTCATATAAATATTTAAGAGGAGATCTTATTCAGGTATATAGGACATTTAGAGGCAACCACCTCTGGGAATGTTTGGTGTTATCAAAACATAGACAACCTATGTAGATGATTCAATAGGAACGAGAACTATACTAATTGGTTTTCTGAAAAAGCAGCTGATGTATGGAACAGACTACCAAGACATATTAAAGCAAGCACTAGTTTACATATTTTTAAGAACGGCCTGGACACTTATTATGGGAACAACTGTTTTGGTATATTGGCAGGCTAGAAGGGCATTAATATCCATGTTTGAAATATTTGTATGTATGTATGTATTATGAATGAATGTAAAAGGGTAACAAAAGAAAATTGTATGGAGGAAAGAATCATTTTGTTGTTAAATAAAGTCATAACGGAAATTGTAAATGAGGAAGAATCAAGTATCGCATGAACAGATTATAAAAGAGCATTTGAAAGCATCCCACATTCATGGATAAAGAAGTGCTTACAGATGTATAAGATACACCCTACATTGACTGATTACATTACTGTGACCATGAATCAGTGTAAACTACTTTGCAGTAAGCCATGATAAAGGACAAATTATTATTCCCAGAGATAAAAATTCAAAGAGGCATATTTCAGGGTGACTCTGTGTCACTGCTGCTCTTTTGACTTGCCCTTAACCCATTAAGCTGTCTGCTTAACAGATTAGGTTATAGTTACAATTTTGCTCCCATAAAACAACAGTGTAAAAACTTCTCATCATCTTTTTGTAGATGCTTTAAAACTACACAACTCATCAGATGTGGCACTCAAAGCACAACAACAAGTAGTTAAAACTTTCTCAAATGATATAAGAATGTTATTTGGTCTTGTTAAATGTGCAAAATAAATATTTAAAGCAGGAAGGCTGCAGCACCAAGAAAATAGTCTGGGATGGGAATGTGATATAAAGGAACAGGAGCTGGAGGGTGTGTATAAGTATTTGGGAATCGATGAAGGATCAACAATAAAACATAAACAAATGAGAACAAAACTCAGTCATATTCTTTCGGCTGTTCCCATTAGGGGTCGCCACAGCGGATCATCTGTTTCCATTTCTTCCTGTTCTCTGCATCTTGCTCTGTCACACCAACCACCTGCATGTCCTCTCTCACCACATCCATAAACCTTATCTTAGGCCTTCCTCTTTTCCAGTTACCTGGTAGCATGTTGTTGTTGTGTCTTTCGGCTTTTCCCAGTTAGGGGTCGCTACAGCGGAAGTCCGGTCCGCTAATGATTGGCAGTAGATTTTTATGTGCCGAGTTGTCAGCCCTGACGTACAACCTTCAATGCAGGTACGCCCATTCACACATGTCTCCACACAGAAGACGCTCTAGCTGAGAATCGAACAGGACAACATCTTACTGTGAGGTGACACCACTACCGCAGAACCACCACCACATCTTTTTCCCAATATACTCAGCATACCTCCTCAGCACATGTCCAAACCAATGTAATCTTGCCTCTCTGGCTTTGTCTCCAAACCTTCCAACCTGGGCTGACCCTCTAATATACTTATTCCTAATCCTGTCCACCCTTGTCACACCCAGTGCAAATCTTAACATCTTTAACTCTGCCACATCCAGCTCTAACTCCTGCCTTTTTGTCAATGCCACTGTCTCCAACACATATAACATAGCTGGTCTCACTATCCTCTTGTAGACCTTCCCTTTCACTCTTACTGGTACTCATCTGTCACAAATCACTCCTGACACTCTTCTCCACCCACTCCAACCTGCCTGTACTCTTTTCCTCACCTCTCTTCCACACTCACCATTACTCTGAACTATTGACCCCAAGTAATTAAACTCATCCACCTTCGCCACCTCTACTCCTTGCATCCTCACCATTCTTCTATCCTCCCTCTCATTCACACACATATATTCTGTCTTAGTCCTGCTGACCTTCATTCCTCTTCTCTCTAGAGCATATCTCCATCGCTCCAGGGTCTCCTCCACCTGTTCCCTACTCTCACTACAGATCACAATGTCATCTGCAAACATCATAGTCCACGGGGACTCCTGTCTGATCTCGTCTGTCAACCTGTCCATCACCATTGCAAATAAGAAAGGGGTCAGAGCTGATCCTTGATGTAATCTCACCTCCACCTTAAACACATCCGTCACTCCCACCGCAGACCTCACCGCTGTCACACTACCCTCATACATATCCAGTACCACTCTTATATACTTCTCTGACACTCCCGACTTCCTCATACAATACCACAACTTCTCTCTAGGCGCCCTGTCATATGCTTTCTCTAAGTCCACAAAGACACAATGCAACTCCTTCTGACCTTCTCTGTATTTCTCCAGCAACACTCTCAGAGCAAAAATTGCATCTGTAGTGCTCTTTCCTGGCATGAAACCATACTGCTGATCACTAATCATCACCTCCCTTCTTAACCTAGCTTCTACTACTCTCTCCCATAACTTCAAGCTGTGACTGAACAATTTTATCCCTCTGTAGTTACTGCAGCTCTGCACATCACCCTTATTCTTAAAAATCGGTACCAAAACACTTTTTCTCCATTTGTCAGACATCCTCTCACTTACCAAGATTTCGTTAAACAATCTGGTTAAAAACTTCACTGCCATTTCACCTAAACACCGTATGAAATATTTTAGAAGACTAACATTTATACTGAAAACAACCCTCACTTTTAGGAACAAAGTCCAAACTGTAAACCAAATTGTTTTTCCTGTTCTAACTTACAGTTGTGGGGTGACTGACTGGCCCCAATAGGTATTGGGTGAATTGGACAGAAAAACAAGAAAAATGCTTCACACTTACCAAATGATATATAAAAATAAAAGTCAGTGTATACCAAGATTATATTCCTCATTTTTGAGGAGGTACGGGCATCCTCAAAATTGATTACATGTATAGATCTACAATTATAGAACTGCATACATATCTGTTGACTTCACCAGACCCAATCATGGTGAAAATTTTAAATCATGGCTTAGGTCATATTCTGTGGTTTATTCAGTCAGTTTATGCTGAAATGATCAAAGGTCAAATACTGAATAGATTTAAAAATGTGATAGTACAAGTAAATTATTTATTTATGCTAATATCCCCTTGTCTAATATTCAAGTTCAAGTCCAAGATGGGCATACCAATGTGCCAGCTTAATAATAATACATTTTATTTATTTGTTTATTTCTTTCTCCATTTATTTTCAACTTGGTGAACACAATAGAGCACTTATCTAAGTCTGCCATTCTCAAAACAGATACTTTAAAATCGACACAGATGCTAAACTGATAAAGGTCAAACTGCCTTCACAAAAATGGTTGAAATCCAAATAATAAGCAGCTGAAAGTCACATGAAGAGCCTTTATTGTAGAACAATCAACACACACACAAGCACTTTCATGCCTATTGGTGCTTTGTCAAATAATTTCTACTCCGCAGAGTGCCAGCTAATGTGAATGCACTTGTGTGTGTTGACTGCTTTTCACAAGGGCTGTTTGCATGGTTTCCAGCCTCTTATTATTTGGACCATTTTCAAGCCAGGTCAGATAAAGTATTATAGAACACAGTGTTTTTAAATACATGATATATCTTATCTAAATAAAAAAAAAGCATTCTTTTATTAACAAAACATGGGTCTGTACTCTGTCGTTTCATTAATTTGCATGTTGATGATAAGAAAAGGGAAGATTATTCTCAATAAATAATAATATTATTTACAATTACAAAGGTGTTTTTCCCATAAAAGGAATGATCATCTACATCTTCTTATTCCATCATTTTTAAGAGACTAGTATTAATATTTAAAATTGTTCCTGAGCATTACTTTCCTCAGACAGAAGAAATTTGTATAATTTTTTTTTAATTCGGTCAGTATTTTATGATAATGCTACTAATATTTAATGGTATTGCTGATTATTTTATATTTCTCCCTTATTTTTGAAATGGGACATCAAGGAATTCATATATATATATATATTTATTTACCTGACTGCTGCATCAGACGTGCACTAACCATTCGCTTCTAGTCGATGGATCTGTGTAGATAAGAAGAGCACAAGAAGACTCGGGAGCTCTGGGAAGAATTAAAATATATACACACCCTGACACCGTGACATTGCTGTCAACAATACAAACGTGTTGTTCTATACTGACATATTCGCTGCTGTGAGAGCTGTAACTGCAACGGCCAGCACTGGAAAACTTACATCCCTAATATCCTACTAAACCATATGTTGAGTACAACTCTGATTTATTTGTAAGCAAAAATGTGTAATATTTACATTGAAGTATTCTAGCAGCTGGATCAGATATGTAAAATAATAATAATTATTATTCAAAATAAAATGTTTACAATTTCCTTTGAATGTTATTTGGGATGTTTTGCAGGCACCCTAATGTTTATGGACATCAGGTTTGATTTTAAGCTCTGTTTCTAAAGTACACCCAAACAATGCACTTATGATGTACTGATGTGATAAAAAAGGCGGAAACATGCATGTCTGCAGCTGGAGGTTTGACTTTATTAGTCTGAATGTACTCGCAAAGATTAAAAAGTAAAAGATAAAATGTCATGGGCATTCAGAAGCCATGTACCAGAAACATGGGTCTATATCACAATGTCGAACTTACAGGAGTTGGAAAGTTGCAATATCGAACCGTACAGTTCGAAACCCAGTCATAACGAAAACACAGAACAGCAATTTTTTCCCAGGGAAAAAAAAAATCACTGTTCCATGACAAAAAAATAAATAAAACTTATACTTTAAACTTAAACTAAAGTGGGGGGGCTAAGCCCCCACACCCCCCGACATGGGGGCTGTGCACCCACACCCCCCTACTTAAATATACCAGCTCTGAGATCATACCACAGTGGAGGAAATAGCAAAGCCCCGAAAACGGCCCACCGATTTTTTTTCCCTGGGAAAATAATCGGTGTGCCGTGGCTTTGCTGTTTTTGTATTTCGGACTTTTGGGTTCGATATTGCAACGTTCAAACTCCTGTGAGTTCAACGTTGTAATATAGACCCTGAAACACTGATATGTCCTTAAGGGATTATCTACAGAGATCTGTTATGTCTCCACTCTAGGAGATTTAAAGTATTACATAGTGAAGAGTGAGGATGAGGAGTCATTCTATTGGTTTATATATACAATATAGGCACATGCACACACACAAACACAAATGTATATATTCTTTTTCAGCAAGGTGTCACCCCTGGAGACTTAGGTTTACTGCAATTTTTTAGAAAGAAAAAATGTGCAGCTTCATACTGACAAAATACTTCAGTCTTTGACAGCCCATAGCATGCCTGGTTCTGTAACAGTAGATCACTTCAATCCATTGCAGTTTGGAAAACAGTTCCCAGTTCCAAAGTTCCAGACTACATGTTTCTTCATCCACCTGCAGGCCCTGTTGTTGTATGCACATCATTAAATCCATAAGTTTCATTTCCATTCTAGTCTGTCATTTTCTACAGCATTATTCTCCAGGTTTACATAGGTTCTGTCCACAGAAATAGTCACCTAGAATCCCTACTTCATAGCATTTCTATCACATGCGCAATTTTCATGAATCGTATGTGTGTGTGTGTGTGTGTGTGTGTGTGTGTGTGTGTGTGTGTGTGTGTGTGTGTGTGTGTGTGTGTGTGTGTGTGTGTGTGTGTGTGTGTGTGTGTGTGTGTGTGTGTGTGTGTGTGTGTGTGTGTGTGTGTGTGTGTGTGTGTGCGTGTGTATGAATGTGTATATATACATATATGTCCACACACATTATTTTGTATTGTACAGCATATATACATACTTTTTACAGTGCTTCAACCAGACTTAGGCAATGAGGAAGCAGAAGAGAGGTGAGATGACTGACTTTGTACACAAGGGGAAAAACAGCACCAGGTGGGGGGAGGATGAGAGGAAGCATAAACAGTAAACTGGGGGAAGCGGGGTGAAAAGGGAGGGGAAGTAACAGGTATAAAGACAGGAAAAGAATAAAAATGAGTAAAGAGTAGCTCTAAACCTCCTTCATTAGGGATAAACTAACAGACCGCTGAGAACACCAAGCCAAGAATTATAGATGGGTCCACTTTTAGAAAAAGAGACGATACTTTCTTCATATACCATTTTGATAAACAGTCATGTTAGCAAAATGGCATTCAAGGAAAGGGTTTTCTGCAGGTACAAACTTAAACACTCACTCACTCATTTACTCACACACAGCCCAAGCAGAGAGCTGAGTCTCCCGAACATCTGCCACTATTGTAATCAGCCCTGATGTCTCTGCAACACAGGAGTAAGCAGAAGTCTTTAAGAAGCACCCTGTTCAGAGTCACAGGAATCAACATTTCTGCAAACTGGCCAAAAATGATTTACATTTTGGCTATTAAAGAAATTGCCTTATTTCTAGTATTATCTCAGTAAAAATGCATAAAGGCATAAAAAGGGTAGCATGAAGAATGGACATGAAGAAAAATGTCTAGTAGTGGAGGATACTTATTTAAATCTGTGAGTCAGAGATTAAACAGAAGTAACATTTAACTTTAAACTGATTGACTAAGAGGAGACATAGTAACTCAGCAGGTGATTTTACAAGAATAGATCCAAATATACAGCAAGCCGAGGCCTGGTCTATAAACGTTTATTATAGTTCTGATGAAGTGAGGATGAATCATGTTCCATGTTTGCTCCATCCTAAGAATCACACACATCGCTACTGGAAGAACTGATTTGGACTAGGAAGTCATCTGCTGACTGTTGACAGAAATGCATTGTACTACAGTAAAGTGTTGTCAGAAACTGGACATTTTGGGGGTATTGTATCTTTAAGTCAGTCTTACATGGGTTTGAGAGGAGTTGTGGCAATTCTAATCACTGGAATGTTCATAGAGCTACACAGTGGTGGGACCTAAGGGGCACACCTGTGAAAACACCTGTAACGTTATTGAAATATTGCTCACGTGTCTGATGTACTAGGCCTGCAGAATGGTAGAATGGTGTAATAGCAGACACGTAAAAGGCATGATAGCAGAAAATAAACTGCAGTCATGAGGAACCTAGGACAACATATCATGCTTAGTTTTTGATTGGTAGCAGAACACAAACCAAGCCAAAACAAAAAAAAAAAAACTGCACTTCTGCAGAGACTCTAACTGTAAGCTCCTGGTTCAACCAAATGTACTGTGAAACTAAATAAAGTACTCCAAAAACATTTTATGATGAGTGCTTTCCTTTTATTAGTAAAAACTTCTTCACTATATTTGGTTGATCCAGGAGCTTACAGTCAGAGTCTCTGCAGACTTGCAGTTTGTTTTTTCCTAGTTTTTGATTGCTAATGTTACAGTTTTAGGAATGAGTTTATTTTTTGAGAAATGTAAGCCACAACTTTATGATGATATTCATCGCCAATTTCTAGATATAATCCAATCATCAGAAAAGAATAAAATTAATTCAAGACAAGCTATTTATACTATGTCAGTAATAAATACAGGATGCTGTTGAATGAAATAATAACAGATGATTCCAACAAAAGTTGGACAGGAATAATAAACCAAAAATCAGACAAATTATTTTTTTCGCCCTCAGTACCCTGATCTTCTAGTATTCTTGACCCCACAATTGGCAATTTGGTCTCCCCATCCTAAATAGTTTGAAAACCCAAGTCCCCGTCTTCAGGAAGAAATACCCTAAACGTAATTGCATCTTATTATCAGGTAGTGGGAAGTAAGTTGCCCAGCTGACATGGCTGTTGAGGGCTTTATTCTGTTCCTTGACTATCCCCAACCCTTTTGAGACTGTGCCACAGCATACAAGGCATGAGATGCTGGTCTTTAAATGCACCGTGAATGAATGCCTCCAGGCACATTTCCCTTCCCCTTGTGAGTCTGTGTCATAGCATGCAAGACAGTCTTTACATATAACTTTAAGCATGCCATCAGGCACACATCCAGACCATTTGCTGTTGCTCCATGCTGTCTTGGGATCCCATTGCTCTGGTAGCCTGCTCTCCTGGCCTATGTTACGGTCACTTTTAATATGATGACCCCATCACATTCATATACTGAGTTGACAGAGCCTGTATCAGCCAGTCACTCCAACCTCCTCAGCTGGCCTAGCTGCACTACTTGAACCCAAGACACAGCACTGCACTCAAAGATACCATCCCTGTTTACTGTGAAAATGGCTACAGACCAGAATTTTTATTGTACAGAAATGCAGAAGCATGAAAAAGAAATATAAGAAAACATGAAATAAGGTACATGGACAATGGTATGAAATAAAGGTAAGTAAAACAAAGACCTGGAGTTGGGAAGAAGATGGATAGTTCATTTAGGAAGGGGACAATAACTTTCAAAGATGTGTAATTAAGCAAAAAAGGATACAGACAAGTACAGTGAATTAAAAACAGGGAAAAGCCTAAAAGGACAATGAAAAAGCAAGTCCGTTGAATATTAAACTAATGCCTTTTTGTCAATATTCAGGAAGGAATAGAAGGGAGATTTACCAAATTTATGCAGTACAGTTACCCAGAACAAGGAAGTTCAGTCATTTCACATAACAAAGAGTCTTAAAAGAGCTTGGGGTATGACTGGAACCAATTCAGCATTTTCAGAGAATGTACATGAGAAATGTATTTATTTACATTTTGTTAACTGGGTTAGCCTACTAATTGCAGTCCTTTTCAGAGGGCACCTAGGGAGAAAAACTCCAAGTAATAATAATACACATGAAAAATCAGATGAGAATAACTACAAACGATAAATACTCATAAAGTTACAGAATCAAAACTGAAGCAAGAGATATACAAATATAGCACAAAGAATTATAAGAAAATAAGAAATAATACTTTAGCAGGATATTCCTGGTTTGACCCAGAAGACACAGTCCAGTTCTTGTAGAAAGCAGTTCTTACAAAGGTATTTGAATTCAGTTGCATTTGCCATGGCAGCTTTAATAGATGAAGCAAGTGTAGTCCAAGCTAAACAAACGAGTAAACTCTGACCTCTGTTACACATTTTGACATTGGTCTTGGGGATGTCAAGCACCATTTGGTAAGAACATATCTGCTCTCTTTGACCGGTATGCATCTTTATGAGTGAGTTTAGATAACAACATTGCTCGTTGCATAGATAGTTATAATTATAGGACCACAATTTGTAGAAACTAAACAAAAAATATTCATTTTTATCCTGTTATGAAATTCTATACAATCCAAGCATTCTAGTACCACAATAACTGCTTGTTACTAATTTTTTTTCTAACCCCGAATATTCTTATGGGGGCAAAGATCCTGACATAAACTTGTTTTCCTGGAAGGCTATTTTCTGCTTATAATGTGCTGTGAGGGGACAACTGATATGATTAATTTACCCACTTCTTTTCTTTTAAATCACAATTCCATTTACCTATAATGGGAACAGTAAGAAATCCTGTTAAATTTGATAATCCGCAGTAAAGTGTCAGTAGGTGGTTTGCAGAGATTCTTAAATATTTCTTTCTTTTATATATGGTACATAATCTGTATTTTTTCAGAAGTGTAAGGAAGTAGCTGAGATTACATGGCCTTTTTAAAATATGGAATTTTGTGAGTTTCAGGTCCTTTCTCCCTCTCATCTTCTATCCTTGAGTGAGCCAAACCATCACATTTCCAGGCTTGCAAAGCTCATCTA
This sequence comes from Protopterus annectens, assembly GCF_019279795.1. NCBI lineage: Eukaryota > Metazoa > Chordata > Ceratodontiformes > Protopteridae > Protopterus > Protopterus annectens. Next base: position 112,733,545 of record NC_056726.1, on the reverse strand, counting down.
TTCAGTATTGATCTCAATGTTTCATCACCTTCAAACTACAAAAGTCTCAGTAGGTATAATAATGATAATAATAATAATAATAATAATAATAATAATAATTGTGACACCCCACCACTGGACTGGTAATCAAGGAGCCTCAATCCTCACCACTGGCACCAGTGAGGGACATATACTGGGAGGATGACAAGTACACACACAGTATTTCCAGATGCAGCTCTCTGCATCAAGTGCAATTTCCTTAAGAGAACACAGAGACCACAATCAGTCCGGGGCTGTTTTCTCCTTCTTTCTCCAGATCCCCAGTAAGACTTCCCACTGGCACAGCTTTAGAGTTGAGATCTCAGCTGAGTGACCAAGCCAAGACCTCCAGCACCCTCTCTGTCCAACCAGTGCTTCATGTCCCTGCCCAAGTAGCTGTCACACACACTCTTTGAGGTTTGATTTATGCACACACACAAACTTGGGAAAGGCTGGCACAGGTTTACTAGCTATATCCCCTTCTGCCCAGACTATAAGGTAGTTTCCCCTGCCACCAGTCACTCCTTATCAGCTACTTTAAGGCCCTTAACAAAGGGTGTCAAATTTCACTGTGTACTGTTACTGTTAATACAAATGGCAGTTTGACAAATAGCAAGGCTATTAAGAGTGGTCTGCACAGTGTCACCAAATAAATGCAAGTACTCTCAGAACTTAAATATCTCTAGACAGATCAGCCATAATGAAATGTTTAAATATATTTAGTAATAAATAATAAAAGAACAATAAGATATTCAGTATATAAGCACAGTAACATCAGAGTTCAAAATCACAAGAAATATTTAAAACAACATTGCAGGACAGTCTCAAATAAATAAAGAAAAACATCTAAATTAAGCTATGCTATATTCCAGACTGTATCTAAGAGAATTACTATACCCTAATAACTTACTTAATTAGAACAGCAAGGCAGATGTGTGGTGACTGGATCTTCTGGTCAGGTCCAAGACAGACTGCAGAATGCTCTCTCTCTCTCTCTCTCTCTCTCTCTCTCTCTCTCACTCTCTCTCAGAGAGTTCTTAAATTAATATCTCAAATATTACTGCTGGGATAGCTTGCAGAATGACCTCATTTCTTGTCATCTGACCCTACCCCAGGTGACCCCCCACACACACACACACACACACACACACACACACACACACACACACACACACACACACACTGCTGGATGCTAGAAGTATTTAGCATCTACCTGTGAAAATACATAGACAAGTGCTTTTCCTCAGATCTTTGGCAAATGGCGGAAGTCATAAAACAATAAAACACTTCCAAAACAATACAGAAAGCTACCTAGCTTTAGACTTTGTGTCTTCTGTTGCACTGAAACTGAAAGATAACATATTTTCTATGACCTGGCCATAAAGTAATTTAATTTCAACTATTTCTTCTGAAGTTAACCTTCTGTATTCCAGTTTCCACTGTTAAAAATATATACATCTAAACAGTTAGGATAGTGCAGGTACATTTCTGTTCTATTCCAGAAGGGCATGTTGTGGTTATGTTTTAAGCACTTTGCAAAAACCTTTTCAACACACACTTCTGTACCAGCAGTTTGATATGCACCTGACATACACTTCTAATACATTTGTAACACAAGTATCTTATATGAATCATGTTGACATTCACAAATGACATATAATTATTTACAAAATTCCAGATAGCTGTGCTGGCAGTATCTCACTTTGTCACACATCCATATAAATCATGTTGTTATTCAAAAATGATATATAATTATTTACAAAATTTCAGATAGCTAGGCTGGCAATATCTCCTTTCATGATAATAATAATAATAATAATAATAATAATAATAACAATAATAACAACAATAACAATAATAATAATATTTATTTGTTAGCTAAGTAGGCTTACTTGACACACCATCCCCTTTTCAGGGGCAACCTAGGAGCAATATTTGGTTAACTGACTTGCTCAAGGTCACACAGTAGGCAAACAAGGGCTGAGGGAATCAAATCCTATACCACAGGAACTGCAGCTTGCAACCTGCATCAACTGCAAGGAAGGGAAAGTATGTAGTTGCAAATGATAATGTACAACTTTATTACTCCAGTGCGTGTGTGTGTATGTCTGTCTGTTTGTGTATAATAAAAAAGAGCCATTGGAACCTTGCAATGTGTGTGTTCCTTCACAAAAAAAACTTTCAAATGTAAGAAGCAAAACAATGTAAAAACAAGGAAGGCAAACTCCTAACAAAAGTACCATATATATGTTCATTTAGAAGCAACCCTCAAATAGAAGCTCTCCATGAACAGAAGATTGAACAGAAGATGCAGTAAAAAATGACTGATTAAAAGCCGCCTTTGAGCTTATATTCAGATGCAGCTTCTATTTGAAGTTTTCTCTAAAACAATCCAAAAGAAGTAGAATCAAGCAAAAAAAAAAACAAAAAAAAAACAGAAATGGCACCACTTTTGAAAAAAAAAAATCAGTAGATATAATATACAGATGAATGCTTTAACAATACTTTTATTGATTTTCTTTGGTTTGAAAAGCTAAAGTCCTCATTTAAAAAAATTGAAAACTACCCCCAAATAAAAACAGACACCAGAGCTTCTAATCAAAGTTATAGTCTCATGAGATTTCACTCAGCCCCAACATTGTGTGCACAGAGGACACAGACTAGGAACGAGATGCCACAGGGAAGAATAAAATGTGAGGTCATGCTTTTTTAATATGTGGACTTATGTGGGTCATTCTGTAAGGAAGAAAATACAGTCTGGGGAAAGTAAGTCTTGTATTGAAGTTGTATCTGTCCTTTAAGCATGGGTAAATAATAAAGCATTCTGTGTTTACAGGACAGGACATGAGTTCTATGTTGGTAAGGACTGTACAGTGATGACATAATGAAGAACATCAGCTCCAAATCTGGACGTTCTGTACTATAAAGTTTGTCAGAAACATTTGCTTTTCAAGTTACTTCTAGCAAAAGTACAATAAAGTAATTTAGGATACAAACGCATGAGGAGAAGAATAGCCCTGGGTTCAGATTTAAGGTACATAATCTATATAAATTATTTATACTAGACAGGATGCAGACTTTAAAAGTTAGATTTTTTTCTTAATCTAAATGTGATGCCTATATATTGCATCAACTCAACTATTTCAATTATTTCATTATCACTAAATTGCTAACACAAGGGCAATCAATATAAGGAATCTAGTGTCTGCCAAAAAGGTCACCTTTCTTTTCTTTTCATTGAATAGCTTGCAAACCCTGTCAGAGCTCACGCACTACATCTTTCATTTCAAGAGTATATTAACACGATAAGGTGGTTGACAAGATCAAATTACTTCAAAGCCTCTAAAATGATAGCTGTAGTATACACACCTTAACCTAGCCTGTTAAAGTATAACCAACAAGTTTCCATGCAGCTGTATGTGTGCCATGTCCAGAATTTATGTTAGATTACTGCTACTTTATCTCATTAAGAGAACCAGAAAGGTGAACACAATTTTTCAATACCATAGGCAACACACTGAGTATGTCAATTTGAACAGTAATGTTCTGTTTGTGTAAATCATCATTTTTGAAAAGTAACATAATCTTGGCCACTTTCCAACTAATGAGAATTATACCATTATGAATGCTAGAGACATTAAGTATGGTGAATGGTAGCGCGATGTGAACGTTGAGTCAATTGTCAATGGCTAAATTATTCCTACCCTGGAGTGAATTTAATGTTTTCCAAAAGAAAGCAGAATCATTTGAGTTGTTTTACTGCAGAGAAGGATACTAGTAACATTAATCTGTCTTAGAAACGTTTGACATTTGTTTGTTAGAGATGTGTACAGGCTTTACTATTCTTATTTTTTAAAGCAATATGTTTTTTTTTCAAACAGAAATCACCCAAAGATGACGCGACTGAAGAAAAAGACACTAATATGGGGTCTTATGTTCCGTATTTAGTTGTATTGGTCTGCAGGGACTCTGCTAATGGCACTTTTTCTAGTAAGATCTTTAGAAAACCATGTTTTTCTAACAATTATTTACATTATAGTAGTGTGCACCCAAATTTTATGAAAAGGAACATACTTAGAGAACAAATGATCAGACTTTCAAGACTGACTAAAGATAGAATTTTTTTTAGATGGGATCCAAGAGCTTATTCACATGTTTTGTGCAATAGGGTATGAGTTGAGTAAGTTACAATATACTGCTGATGAGATTATACACAAGAAGGATGAGTTTTTGTCCCCTTTTTTGGTTGCAGGAGAACCCGTTAAATCTTGTGTAAATGCTAATATGAATTATAAAAATAGTTTTATTTTACAAATGACAGTGGATGATTTTAGCATCAGAACTGTTATTATAGATAATTGGAAAATTGTTAGAGGCAATCCGGAAATATATAATGTTGTAGGTTTTGTTCTTAACTTCAAAAACAAGTAGTACAAAGCGCCACTCAACTCAAAATCAAAATCCAAAAGATATAGAAATCCAGGAAGATTTGTTGGCTCACCACGAATTTATTGTGTAAAGTTCCACAAAGCACATAGAGCAAACTGGCACGAAAAAATAAACACTCCACATTCACTATAAACGCACTTCTCCCAATACGTTTTCGTCATATAACTGACTTCTTCAGATAAACACTCTGACCCCAACCTTTCTTTGTATATATATACACCCACACTAATTGATCAAATAAGACTACTAGTAAATTGTCAATCAATAACATTTGAATTTAAAACATTTAAACCATTTTGAATAAAAATAAATTCTGTTAAAAAGCTTCTTGTTAAAAACACATTAAATTCCTTACTTTAAGTTAGATTAACATTAGAACAATTATTGCACATTTACATTGGGATTAATTGTAGAATAATAATACACATATAAAATATGAGCACTTTGTATATTCTGAAGGAATATAAAAAAGAAGTAATTCTGCCATCTAGTGGCAAATTGTTAATATTACATAAAAATGAACAATTCTTTCAAATTAATCTGTCTCTCACATTAAAAAACTCTCTAAAACAATATATCTAAAATTGTATGAAAACTGTTATAATTTAAAAAGGTTTTCTTCCTTTGCTCCCTTAAGGTATATGGAAGGATACAAATATCTTATTTAAACATTCATAACTAATACTTCAATCTATTCATAATTTTGCTGCTCTTAATTTCAGAATGGGGGCTATACTAACATATTCATTTAGGCCTGGGGTTTTGTTTGCTTCTAGTGACATTTGCCACCACAATTCACGATATTCTAACCTTTCTTCCCAAGGCCCTCCTCTTATGTCTTTATCTATATGTTCTAAAACCGTAAAACTGTAACTAGCTTTCTCACACATTTTACTGTGCTTGTATAGAGCATTCGTTTCTTTACAATTTTTTATGTCATTTAAATGCTCAAATATTCTTCTCTTTAATTTCCTCTCGGTTTTACCTATATAGAAGGATTGACATGCATTACACATGCTAATATAGACTAAACCTGTGGAATCACAATTATAGAAATGCTTGTCGTTGGTTATAGTCTTATATCTACTATTGATGTAAATGTTATTAGTGTTGGAGATGTTTACACATTGGGCACACCTACCACACTTGTAGGTTCCCTTTCTCCTTCTATCCTGTGATGACACAGTGCTTTTATTTTCCAACAGATTCTTTATAGTTAAGGATTTTTTAAACACTACCTTGGGTATTCTATTGATTCCTAGGTCTAGTTCTGTTAATTCCATAAACCTATCCCATTCCTTGTTAAAAATCCTTCTTATTTTGTTATTAAATGTATTATATTCTAAAATTAAAGCTAAGTCAAAGTTTTCTTGTTGATTTACTTTACTAGGTTCATTTAAATTGTCTGTTACTTTCCCTTTTTAATAATAATAGGTGCAAATCTGTCTTCTCTTCCTAAGGAAACTTCTTTTCTTATTTCCTTAATCAGTTTACTTGGATAGCCCCTTTCTTGGAACATACTCTCCAATAAATCACATTCCAAGAGGAAGTCCTGATTCTTACTTGTCATTTTACTTCCTCTTACAAATTGCCCTTTTATTATGTTCTTCTTTACATGTATAGGATGGGCACTGTCGAAATGGAGAAAAGAATTACAATATGTAGTTTTTCTGTATATTTTGGTTTCTAAATTTCCATATTCCTTATATATTTCCAAGTCCAGATATTGCACCGAATTGTATGTTACTTTCCAAGTAAATTTTAAAAAACTACTAGTATTATTCAAATATACCAAAAACTCCTGAAGTTTGTCTTCTCCCCCATTCCAAAAAATAATAATGTCATCTAAAAACCTACGGTAGACTGACATAAAGGGTTTATATTTACTTTCCAACACAAATTTTTCCTCCCATTTTGATAAAACCAAGTTAGCATATGTGGGGGCGCATGCCGCGCCCATTGCCACTCCTTGGATCTGTCTAAAAAATTCCCCATTAAAAAATAGAAAATTATTGTATAAAATCAATTCCATTAACCATTTGCTTACTATCTTGTCATTATGGGTTATATTCATGTTTTCAAAAATTACTTCCTCAAACATCTCTAAGCCTTCCTCATGGGGTATAGATGGAAAAAGGTCTATTACGTCTATAGTAACAAATATGAGCCCCTCAATTTCAATCGTGTCTCCCAAGGTGTATAATAGGTCCCATGAGTCTTTTAAAATCTGTACTTTATGTAGCCAAGTATTTTTGGTTTTTATATCTACGAACTTGGCTAAAGAATTAGTTTTAGACCCATTAGCTGCCACTATTGGTCTCAAAGGGGGATCACTTTCATTTTTGTGTATTTTGGGGATCCCAAAGATGGCAGGTACCTTAGGCTTGTCTGCTTTTAAAAAATTGTAAGTCTCCAGGTCAATTAGTCCTTCCACCATCATATCATATAAATTTGTGTCGATTCTATTATAAGCTATATTAATCTCATTTTTTGACACAGGCTCATATTTGTTCTCATCCCACAAGATTTTGTACATTCTAGTGTCATACTCTATATTTTCCATAATCACGATTCCTCCCCCTTTGTCCGGCTTCATAACCCTTATATTTCTGTCTGCCTTTAAACTGTTCAAAATCTCTTTTTCTTTTTGATTTAAGTTATTATCATATGACACCCTTTTAAAATCAACTTTTCTGATTTCTTTCTCAATTACTCTTTCTAGATTTTTTAATTGAGGGTGTAAGGGAGGGTTGTAAGTAGATTTGCGCCTTAAAGAGGGTTCTTTATCCTTTACCTGGTTATGAAACATGGTTTTAAAATTGACTTTCCTTAAAAATATTTTTAGATCCAACAGTGTTTTCACCACATTTCCTTTAGTGTTTGGAATAAATTTTAAACCTTTGGAGAGTAAGCTAAAATGTCCTTCTTCTAATTGCACTGAGCTAAAGTTATAAATATTGAAGAAATTAAAAGTCCATTTGTTTCCTTCATTAGTGATGTTACTTATGGGGGGGTGGAAGTTGTGTGGGGTAACCAGGGGATTCAATAGTAATAATTCCCCCTCCCCCTCCCTCTTCTCCCCCCTCTCCAAAAATTTCCTTCCCTTTCTCCATATTTATTGAAAATTCTCTCTGACCTCCTAAGGGGGGGAAATTCTTCTTCATTTAAACAGTTTTCTTGGTGTGTCTCTAAATTATCAATAGGTTCCCTAACCTCTCTGTTGTTTACTCTATCTATATTACCTCCACCTCTGTTTCTGAGGTGCGGGTTGGGGTAACATGTGTTGCATTTGTATTCATTCAAATCACGTTCCATCTTTTTGTATTTCCTCTGAATTAAATCATCTATATTTGTGTCAATTTCCTTTCTCATGCTAAAATATTTTGCTTTCTCTTCTTCTATGGTAAATAATAAATCATTAGTTATAGTTTTGTCCAGTTTTTCAATTTCACCTAATAATTCTTCCTGTACCCGATTGTTTTCTTTAATCATCAATTTCAACATTTCAAGTCCACTTCTGTTAAATAAATCTAACAGTTCTAGATGGAAGTTGGACCCATTGATCACATTATTAGGGTATTTATAAAAGCGTAGGCCTTTAGGTACAATTTCTTTGGTTATACATTCTTTAAGATATGTATTTTCCACATTAAGTATTTGATATTTATTCATTAATTTATACAAACTGTTGATATTGTCTTTATATGCAAAATCGTTAGTGTTACCAGCATTATAATTCTCTTTTTTGTCAAATGTGATTTGTCTTTTTAACCAACAGTTCAACTCCTTGACAGGAGAAACAGTACCTTTGTTTTTATCTGTGCCATGCCCTGGATTTATGCGTTTGTCTTTAGATTTAGCAGCAGGAACTTCCCTTCGACACGTTTCCTTAAGCAGGCCAGGGGTATCTGCTGCATTGAAACTACTGCCTTCGTCGGTCTCCTCTAAGTTAATAGCTTTTCGCCCATTACAGGTTTCGTTCCCTGTTATTTCAGTTACTTTCCTCTTCTTGTTACACGACCCTTCGGTCCCGAAAGCACCATTTCCGTTGTTCGAATTTTGTACTGCCAGTAAAGATGAAGCTACCGGCGTGAGCAGATTGATCAACTCAGTAAGCTGTCCGACCAGCTTACGTGTCAGCCCAAGGTCTTCCTGTTGCGAATTAACAGGGACTTCCTGTATCTCCATAGCGCAAAGTAAAAAACTCCAAAAACAAGTAGTACAAAGCGCCACAACTCAACTCAAAATCCAAAAGATATATATATCTTTTGGATTTTGTTCTTAACTTGTTACAAAAAAAATCTAAGTCTATTAAGCAGTATTTGGAAAGTGAGAACACCAAAACGTCCACAATACATACTAACAAAAATAAAGGTATGTTTAAATGTGTTTTTTGTAGTGCATGTAATTTTGTTTTGGAAGGTCCCAACATTTTCTGACTCATCTGGACAGCTTTATTAGGATTAATGAATATTTTAAATGCAATTCTATGGAACTTGTATTCATTGCTGTTTCTTCATATTATGAAGTATTTTATGTGGGTATGACCACACATAAGTTATCTAAGAGAATTGAGGAAATATATGTATGCTATTAGAACAAAAGATAAAAAATAACACTTTATTTAACCATACTTAGGTTTGTAATCTATTTAAAAATGTATTTTGCTGTATTACATGTACCTTTGGATTTCAGAAGTGGTTCTTATAAAAACACTGTTGAAAAGAAAGAAACGTTATGGCAACTAAGATTACAGGTTGATAAGTTTCCAGGTTGAACAAAACTATTAATATCAAATGCTTATAAAGGATTAAGTTTTGTCAATTAAAGTTTCTTGTAAAAGTGTATTGTTCTTTTAAATATATATTAATGGAGTTAATTGAATAACAATGCTGTTTTTTTATTGGTTGGTTGTTTTTATAAAAAAGAAAGAGGTGGTTGTGATTTTATTCTGATGAAGTCCTGTTTCAGATGAAAGCACTGAATGAATTAAAGTGTCTGTTTCTTCAGAGGTGTCATCTTTGGGTGATTTTTGTTTCTAGCTTTGTTTTTCTTCATCCTACCTTCATTTGGCATTTGAGTTCATTATGTTTTTTTCATAGCTTATCCTTTACTGCCATTAACTTATAGACTGATTTTAAAATGCAAGGAAGGCTGTTACTGTTGACTTTGATGAAACCCTTGAATGTTTTGACTCTTGGTAATGTTAACAGGCATTTCATTTTTTTCCATGATTTTTTTAAATAGGAAAAGGTAATTCACACATCTAAACTTTCAAAACTAATCAGTGGTACAGTGTATGATTCCTGAAAACTAGAAGAGAACAGATGAACTCTTCTCTGTGTTACTGGGAGCAGGACAGAGATTGGTAACTTTTCCTGACAGTTTGATCTCAGTTGTAGTGAAACATGGAATCAGAGTTTGGTTCCCGGAGTGTCAAATTCATTTTATACCCCTCCTGGCCCCAGTCCCATGCCAGTTCTGTCTCCTATCCAAACACCAGCACCATCTACTAGCCTAATCCTCCATTTTAATACACAGTGATGTCAATGATGACAACAAAAAAGCAGCAACATGCAAATGTTTTCATGCATACTGCCCTTCTACCAGTAAAAGAGTTCTATAAACATGGCAAATATTTTACTGGTTTCAAATGAAAAGGTTTTAATGTATTTTACTTAATAGGACTGACATGGGCTAACTTTAAATAACCAATTCCTAAATCCCAGTAAGGAATGCAGCTAGATACATAAAAATATTGTAGCAAAGTCTGACAACCAAACAGCTTTGCTAGTGTAGAGGGATAAAGCCCTGAGTATGACCTAGATGATCAGATTCCATAAGTAGCAAGAGTGCCTGATGAAGGTCGAGTGGGGGAAAAATGGGCATCCCTATCCTCAGGGAATGGAGAGTAACAGAGCCATCTTATACTGCTATCTCTCAGAGGTGGGGCAGTGAAGGTTGGCAGAAAATTCTGGGCCATGTGTTCAACTCTCCAAGTCATGAACATGCAAGTCTTCTTCAGTAGGTGCATGAAGTGTGTACATGAATGATGACGTGGCATATTTTTTACATAAAACATAAGGGTGAGCAGACAATTGTTACTGAAACACAGAAGAAGCAGGGAATAAGTGGAAAGCAAGAGAGAATGCAAACTGAGCAACTTTTTTCATGAATAAATATTTTAAATATATAAATAAATAAATAAATAATGTGTCAATGCCCCTTTCAAGCTTGTACCTGGGGCAAGAACAACATCTTCCCTCCCCTCCCTACTGCCCTGGAGTTACATCTGAATAAAATATTTTTGGAATAAATTGAAGAATATGACTGAAGGCAGCATATATCAATAACAGGAAGTCCATGCAAGACAAATGCCTTTTTTTGGCTGAGTAATCAAGGTATTAGTTCATAAAAGGGCTGTGGATGTGACCTACTTTCCATTTAGAAAGGCATTTGTCCAGGCACCACAAAATGTTCCAGCAAACAAGTTAGGTAACTTGGAAGTGAGTACTAGAAGTGTGTAACAAAAAGAATTTGCATAGATCAAAGGATAATTGCCATCTGTGAAACTTCTGTATATTGGAAATGTATTTTTGCAAGTTCAGTATAGAATGATACACTGCTCCATGTGGTTTTCAGCATTTATTAGCCATTTAATACATCAATATAACAAGCTTAAGAAACTTCTAACATGACAGGTGTCCAGCCTTTTTCTAATACATTGATTTGAAACTTAAGTGAGAGTTCCACAACTAAAGTTTAGGCCTACTTTTTATAATACAGTAGTTTTGTTATCACAGTCTTGTATCTCCCTTACTCTTAGGCATGGGTATTTCCTTCTTTCTGAAATCTGAAGCAAGAAATTTTTTACCTCCTGGTTCTTAAATCTTGACACTGGAGGAATAGATTTTATACTAAACATTTTCTACTATATAGTACAGCAGGATCTTAAGTTATATTCAGTATTCTAACACAGGCATTGTGTATGTATGTGTATATATATGTATATATATATATATATATATATATATATATATATATATATATATGTTTGTGTGTCTGTGTGTGTGTGTGTGTGTGTGTGTGTGTGTGTGTGTGTGTGTGTGTGTGTGTGTGTGTGTGTGTGTGTGTGTGTGTGTGTGTGTGTGTGTGTGTGTGTGTGTGTGTGTGTGTGTGTGTATATATATATATATATATATATATATATATATATATGATTGTCTGCATATGTATATACACATACATACATACACAGACACACACACACATGTCCATATGCATCCTAATCTGTCCTCAGAAGAAACTAGTTTATACAAACTGGTATAAGGACCTTGTTTAAGGCTCATGGCTCATGATAGTCTGTGTCTGAACAAATCAATGTTTCTTAACTCTTTTTGTCATATGCTCATTGTGCTAAGCGTTAAGCTTTTATCATACAGACTAATTTGATCTTGAACCGGTATGTGTTTGGAGTACCACAATGGCTAGTAATAGAGCTAATCACTTTGAGTGCCTTTGTAAGTAACATTTGATAAGGCCAGGTGGTAAAGTCTGCTTTTTATCACATGGCACAGGGATAATACACGGAAAGATGCTGAAAGTACTACAGACTTGGTAAGATGAAGAATGGGCTAAATTATTTCAGGTCTCATTCACTGAAAAATAAAACAAAAAAAAAATGAATTGTGGAAAAGAACTGAAAACTGTAGATATCAAAAAGAAGTAGTGGCAGCAGCTACAGTGGTAAGGGGACTGAGATACTCGTATCAGAAAATCTAAAGTTAAGCAAGCAGTGTAAGAAAGTACAAAAAAAAGGTTGATGAAGAACTAGGATGTATAGAGAGAGACTCTGCAAGGATGAGAAAATGAGATACTACCCCTCTTCATAAACAGCTATCTCACGTATAGCATTATATATAGATCTACACATATCACTTACAATTAAGAAAGTTCACATCAAACGTTGTGCTCTGCAGAGGGCCATACCTTACCTTACTCAAAATGCCAGACTAGCCACAACCAGATCCCACCTCCTATCTACTCTTCTCTACTGTTCTCAGCTTTTCACTAACATGCACAAGTCTGATTTATATCTACTTGATTCCTGCTATAACAAGATAGCAACATTTGCTGCTAATATACCCAACAGGACTAATCATTGCCTTGCTCTTCAAAAATTACACTGGCTTGAATTTCCCAATCTGTTATTACTTGATCAGCTCACCACTGCCCACTCCATTATCCACAAACCTGAAAACTGCCCTGCACTCTCCAACCTAGTGCAACTAAATACCAACCCAAGCACCCTTAGATCATCTGATAAACTTATACTCATGGTTGCAAAGTCCCAAAATTACTTTGGTGACACTCTCTTCTCCTTCAAGTAGCCAACAGTGGAACCTAATACCCCAGAATATCTTAAAAAACACAGATCATCATAGCTTCAAAAAACTCCAAAAGGAATACCTTACTCAACAATGACTATGCCCCTGTAATACTCCTGGCTAGTTTCTCATGCCTTCAATCAAATGTTTTCTATTCTGCTAACTTCTTGTCTTAATTCTACCAAATTAAAATACCACAATGGTTTTTAGCTATATATCTAATGAGTTTCATATTACTGTCTGTAGTAAGGCTTAAGAAATGTAATATCTTCTGTTTTACATTCCCCTTTTTGTAAATTGTGATTGTTGGCAACTGTCAAACTTTTTGTATATTCTTTGTAAATCTTTTAAATTTTTTTGTAATCTTTTTGTGCTATTGTTATGGAGCTTATCTCCCTGGGTCTCTGCTGAAAATGGGCTACTTGCCCAGCCAGACTCTACCCGGTTAACAAATGTAAAATAAATAAATAAAATAAATAAATCTAGGGCTCTCATTTTTGGAAGGACTTAAACATCTTTCTTGCAGTTCAGAGGAGGGCAACAAAACTGCACCATCTTCTCCATAAAACTGTGTAAAGAGTGACTGGAAGGCTTAATATGTGTGATTTTGCTATGATGAAACAGATGGGGAGGCAGGATATATGAAAAAGCAGAATTTAAAACACAAGTTATACAATAAAGGGCTGATAAGATAAATTATTATTTCAGAAATGTGCAAAAAGGGATTATGTATGTATGCATGTACAGTATGTGCATGCATATATCTTTGGATGGATGGTAAAGTGTGATTAGAATACCTTTCCTGAACATATTGATCTGAGTACAACAATATAATTAAAGAATTAATAGGACAGGCATTACGCAATTCTTCTCAGAGGGACAGTATTGGCAAGGATTTTTCATTTACGCTCCTGTTCTTACTCTGCTGGCTGTTCCTGCATGTTGACCATGTGGGATTTGTAGATGACTAGTGCACTGCTCTGTAGGATTCATAAATGACTTTTGCACTGTACTGCAGGATTCATAAATTCACTGTGGGAATCATAAATGACTACTGCACTGTGTTTTTTTATAGATGATAGCTCTCTGTACTGTGGGATTCATAAATGATTAGTACATTGCACTGTGGGATTCATAAATGATTAGCACACTGCATGCACAGATTCACTGACTACTGCACTGCACTGTGGGATTCAACACTGTACTGTGGGATTCATAGATGACCAGTGCAATGCAGTGTGGGATGCATAAATGACCAGTGCATTGCACTGCATTGTGGGATTCATAGATGGCTCATGCAATGCACTATGGAGATTCATAGATGACCTGCCCAATGCATGCTGGGATTCATAGATGACTTGTGCACTGCACTATGGGATTTATAGATGACTAATGCACTGCACTGTAGGATTCATAGATGACTAGTGCACTGCATTATAGGATTCATAAATAACTTCTGTACTGTATGGTTTGAGTTGAAGATGAGTGCATAGCACTGTGGGATTTATAGATGATTAGTGCACTGTACTGTGGGATTCATAGATGACCAGTGCACTGCAGTGTGGGATGCATAGATGACTTGTGCACATCACAGTGGTATTCATAGATGACTAGTTCCCTGCACTGCAGGATTTAGAGATCACTAGTGCACTGCACTGTGGGATTCATAGATGATTAGTGCACTGTACTTTGAGATTTATAGGTGCTAGTGAACTGCACCATGGTATGCAAAGATAACTTGTGCACTGTATGGTGGCCTTCACAAATGAATAGTTTCACTGCATAGTGGAAATTAACAGTGGCAACAGCAATGCACAGGGTATGGGCTGTTCTAAGGCATTGATAACACAGTTGCACAAGGTGCAAAATAGGAAGGTAGGCAAGTCATGATAATATGTACATGTTGACATCAAAATGAGGAAACTCACTCAAATGAGGCAAAACAATTATCCAAATAAAGACAATCAAAAAATAGCATACCACTTCAGAAATGTATAAAATGGGTGCAGTCAGTCTGAACACCAAGATTCATGTTGTATATGGCAGGAGTGGCACTGTGATTAGTGGCAGCAGTAGCTCAGCAGCATATGTTAGTAGCCACCATTACAGCCAAAGCCCACAGTATTGCATGCAATAACCATCCATGCCAAGAGAGGAAGTACAGACAGCACCTACCATAACATCAGCTCACAGACCAGCAGATTGTAGGCAATTTCTATGAGGCCAGAAAGACTATAATGGACCTAGTCAAACTAATTCACTCATAAATGTAACCAAGGGAGATGGATGCATGGTCTGCCTATTCCTGTGGATATTAAGGTATGTGCAACTTTAACCATTTTAGCTAGTAGGACCTTTCAACCACCTACCAGGGACCTGTTAAGGATACTGCAGATATCATCTTCCTGAATCCAATACCAATTTGTCAACATTAAACTACAGCATGTAGAGAAGCATATCTCATTCCCCAAAACTGCAGAGAACAAACAGCAAGTGAGCATTTTATAACATAATCCATTTCTTTGAGTTATTGAGAGCTATAGATATATACACACAGTGCTAGAAAAGCCTCATCTGGTCCAGAAGGTCTATGATACATCAATAGGAAGAGCAACCACTCCTTGAACTTTCCAGGTGGTCTGAAATGCCCATGCTATTATTTATAATGGGTCTGCATGCCAATACCACCCAGGCAGTTTCCATGAATCACATATTTGGCACACATTTGAACTGCACCAATAGTTCCTGTGAGGGGATTTCCCACAGGATCACCTGCTGGGTAGGTACACACACACACAGACCCATACAAGCAGACAAACATACACACACACACACACACACACACACACACACACACACACACACACACACACACACACTCAGACACACACACACACACACACACACACACACACACACACACACACACACACACACACACTAAATTTCTCCCTGTGTTCTTTTGATTTAGCTAAGAATTAATTATGGTCCATTGATCTTCAATGAGAAATAGAAAAATAATATTTTTTTGCAGAGGCAAGCCCTTCTACACACGACCCCATGTGAGGTACTTCACCCTAATTTATATATACAAGTCTAGTCTCCTCTCCACACCACTCCATGTGAGATACTTCCCCCTAATTTATATATACAAGTTCCCTAGTCTGGTCCCATTACAGAAGTAAAAAGGGAAAAAATATAGCAGTATGCTGGTGGCGTGTTCCACACAAGTAAATTCTATTGCAATGAACCAGAAAAAAAATTACACTGAAGCAACTTGGTGGGAGCTATCTTGTCAAAATGTAGCTAAGCTCATGCAAGACTGACAAGTTGCTACCCAGAGAGGCAGCATGCAACAAAGAACAGCGGCACATAATATATTGTTTTTTATATGGTATACGTGATGCCAGATATGCCCTAGTGCCCTGGTTAATGAACCCTATCCACAACCCCCATACTATTCAGGAAATGGCATATAATACAGCAAATGCAGAAACGGAAAATATAGTAGATCATGTATTCAGCCTACTAAAGGCAAGCTTCTGTTGTCTTGACACATGAAAATGTGCACTGCTATATATTCCAGATATCTGCAGCAAAACTTTTGTTGTCTGCACCATGCTGCACAATATGGTACTGTGCAAACAGATGGAGCAACAGCTGAACATAGGTTCATAGATTCATAGGATGATACTAGGATATTGGCCTATAGGCCCTTATAAAGTCTAGCCAAGAATTTCATCCATGTTCCCACAGAGTTAGCACATGTTTCATCTGTCCAGCAGGGACACAAGTGGGATCCCAAGGATGTATTTTCTATTTCCCATCCAGTTGTCCAGCTTACTCTTAAAGAGGGCTAGAGAGGTAATCTGCTTGACATGGAGAGGGAGTCTATTCCCCAGGTGGGGGAGTCTTTGGGACACAAACCTATCCTGACAACAAGTTCTATTTATGTCACAGACTAGGTTGAGGCCTTGTGTGCGGGTTGCACGAGAGGAGTTTGATTTATGGATATGCAGCAACTCCATCAAGGCTGGATCTGAGATGGCCTTGTATGCCAGACACAGGTCACCTCTGAGCAGTCTGTATGAGATTGAGTAGAGAGACAGGGCTTTTAGCCTGTCTGTATAGAATAGGTGTTTGAGACCCTGGATTTTCCTGGTCAGAAACCTCTGTGGTCTCTCCAGCTGCTGCATGTGCTTGGTAAGTTACATGCTGAATGGGGCATTGTACTTCATAACGGGTCTGATAAGAGAGGAGTACAAGGATGTTATGACCTCCTTGTTCCTGGGTGAAATACCCTTATTTATGAGGTGGGCCATATAGAAGGCCTTCCATACAATGGAGGCAACGTCGTGGTCAAAAGTCAGTGTAGCGATGGGTACCAGGTGTGCCCCCTTATATGCTAACCTAGTGTTAGCAGAATGGGAAAGGCAACAAATATTTAATTCCAGGTATATGTCCAATATGATTATTTACTTAAGATTTTTGGATGATATACTGATACTATGGAGAGACACCCAGCAGGAATTGCAAGAATTTATAAGTTATCTAGGTCATACCACTGGATTCTTACAATATACGAGTCATTGTAATGTGGACAAAATAGAATTTTTGGACATTCTTTTGTTCAAGAAAAATCTTGATGATTGGATGGGAAATAGGAAATTCACCCTGGGGATCACTTCTGTGGCTCTGCTTGACAGTGGCACAGGAAAATAATTTTCTTGGGTGGCAAAAGCCAGGGTACCTTTTTGGCTGGGCTTGTATAGGCCCTAGGGCCAATAGCCTAGTACCTATGTATGACCCTACCTATGAACCTATGAACAAAGTGGAAGGGAATATGGGATCTAACATCTTTCACTAGAAAACATATAGTAATTCCCTGTTACATTATGAGAGTTGACACCCTTACATGCTAAAGAAAAATGTGGTGAAAGGGCAAATGGTCTGTTTATCAAGGCTAGTTAGCCAAAATGACCTGTTTAATTGACATGTTTAGGAATAGAGGATATCCAGTGGACCTCTTGTTAAAAGTATGTAACGAGATTGTTAAGAAAAGGAAGTCTACCTTTCAACCTATTATTTTGGACTATACACAAGATGAGATCAATAAGGAGAATTCAGGAAGTACATCAACAAGTAATACAGCTAAAGGTGCTATTATGATATTAGAGTATAACTGCATGGCACCTATGGTAAAATCTATTATTCAAATTACTTGGGACAGTGTATTTACTGGTGAATTGAGGGATACGCTGGGGTCTGTCCTATGTTTACATACAGTAGAGGGGTAAACTTGAAAGAATTATTGGAGAGGGGATCAGAGACTATTAACCAGAGCACTTCTCGAATGAGTAAATGTAGCATGTGTAGTGCCTGTAAGTTTATAAATGATGGCACATACGTGTACATTAAAAATCATTCTAGATCACTTAAGTGTCCTGGACATTGTAATTGTAATATGGAGATGGTTATTTACCTAGCTACCTGCCTAAGTTGCCCTGCGTTTTATGTGGGTAAAGCCATACGTAAACTAAGAAAACGGATACTAGAACACAATAGAGATATTAAAAATAAGAAAAAAGCTAGTGCTTTCTATACCCACGGTGAGACGTGAGAATTTTAAAAAGTTTTTATTTTTTGTGATTGACAGAGTACCTAAGAGTGAAGGTGGTGGGAATTTTAAGATTTTACTGGAGATAATGGAATGCTTATGGCAGCTTCGATCGGATGCCACAAAGACACCAGGCATTCATGATAGCATCTCTATCTCCAGTATTTTGAAGTACAAATCACATTTTTTATGAATTTTTATTATATTTTGTTTGTGATATTTAAAATATTGAATGGTATTAGTTAAATGTTATGATTATTTGATGTGCATTGTATATTATGATAGAGGAGTAGTGAGTCTTTTTTGTTGTTACAGTTTTTAAGGTGTCAGGTTTTAACCAGATTCAGTTTGCTATTGGTTAATTGAATAAGTATATAATTATCAGTCCTATATAAAAGGATTGTATTTTACTGCTGTTGCCTTTACACTGAAGAAGCCAAAAAGATTTATGGCTGAAAGTGCTTAGTATGGTAAATAAATGTCTTGAGTGTTCTTGGCAGTGTCATGGTTTTTGTTTTAGCAGTTTTACGGGTATCTTCAAAAGTCAGATTGCTATCAACCTGGGTGCCTAGGTCCCTCACAACTGATTGCATGCTTACTACATTGTTATTAATGTGATAATTAGTGGGGGTACCATTTTCCCCAAAGGGGATAATGATCCATTTCTTGGCATTCAGTTTGAGGCCATGCTTCTGGCACCAGTCATTAGTTGGGGTAAGGCCCTCTTGGAGGATGCTCACATCACTAGGGGAATTTAAGACAGCACCCAGCTTGCAGTCATCTGCAAACATGGTCAGCCACAGACCACTGGTTTTGGCTTGCACCTCAGAAAAGTATATCCCAAATAATAGTGGCCTAAGATCGATCCCTGGGGTACACCGCTCATTACAGGTCCACTACTAGAGGTAGCTTCCCCTGTTTTGACTGAGTGGGTTCTATCAGTGAGCCAGGTAGCTCTCCATCTGGTAACAAATGGGTTGATGCCTAACTGGGAGAATTTATATATTATGCTTGAGTGGGGAGTAGTGTCAAAGGCTTTGGCTAGGTCAGGGTAGGTAGTGTGCACTGTTTTCCCCTCGTCCATGGCTTTGGTAACTGTTTTGAAGAAGTTGTCCAAGTTTTCACAGGTATGATCTCCCTTTGTCAAAACCAAACTGTGTGGGGTCAAGCGTTTGGAAGTTGCCAATGTCCTTGTTTATAAGGTCCATGATAATGCATTCCATGGCCTTGCAGATCAGGCTAGTTAGGCTGATGGGCCTATAATTGCCAGGGTCAGTGGATGCTCCATCTTTGTGTAGAGGGATGACAGTGGCTGTCCTCCATTCAGCTGGGATGAAGCTGGTGCTCAGGCTTTGGGTGAATAGGGTGCCTAATGAAGCTGAGAGCTCATGCCTGAGTTCATGTAGAATACAGCCAGGGATTTTAATAGGTCCCATGGAGACTGTAATTTTGCCTTTGAGAGGGCATTGAAGACCTGCTCCCTGGTGTTGAGGGGAGGGGGGTGCTGGGGATGTCCTGGTTTACTAATGGGGGGACAGGGGAGTGAAGTTTTCACTGAACCAGTCTGCCAGTAGGTTGGCTATATTGATGGCATTTGTGTATGTGGTGTTATTGACCACCAGTTCAGAGCAGATTTGGGTGTTACCTTTGAGATTGCAGATGTATGTGAAAAAGGCCTTGTGATTGTCCTTAGTGGATGTGGCCAATTCGGACTCAAAGTTAGCCTTAGAGGATTTCACCAGTGACCGTATTTGTTTGTTCAGACAAAGGAGAGATTGCTTCCAACTTGGCACCTGCTCCTTCTTGGCCCTGGACAGCAATTTCTTTTCCTTTTATTATAGAGTTTGTTTGAAGCTGCTGTCCACCAGAGAGGTTTACTCTTCCTTGAGGAAGATGGTTTGCTCCTGTCAGGTATTGTTGAGTCCATACAACTATGTAGGTGCTCATATTTTTTTTGTATATGCTTGGACATTAGTGCTAATTCCAAATGAAGAGATGGTGGCTGTAAAGCTGCTTATACCTGCTCTGAGGAGATTGTAGTTAGCTTTGGAAATGTTTTTGTTTGACCCTGACAAGAGGGGGGTCAGGGGAGATGGTGACTTCAAAAGTGATTGCTTTATGGTTGGATCTTACCAAGGAGGATGACACTGTAGAGGTGCTACTGTGGCTACTCATGTTTGGCTAGGACCAGGTCCGGGATATTTTCACCTCTCATAGGGGTGTCAACCAGCTGATCCAATGCACTGGCATTGACAAAGTCAAGGAATCTGTGGGCATTCTTGTTTGAGTTTGAATAGGTCTTCCACTCTATGGTCTGGTAGTTAAAGTCACCCAGGATCAGGGTAGAGGGTTGAATCTTGATGGATTCAAGTAAGTCCAGATAGGTGGAGTGGGCATCCTGAGTCATGGTTGGGGGTCTGTAGCTAGCTGTGATTTGAGTAGGTGTTTTGTCAACAGTTAACTGCACTTGGAGTGTCTGCTGTGGCGTCATACCATTTGACCAGCCTGGAAGTGTGTATGTCTTTGATAAATATTGAAACTCCACCTCCTTTGCTTTGTAGCCCTCCATTTGGTGTCTGAAAGTATGGTAGGATGAGTAACCTGGTAAGGCTGGGGTGCTCTCCACAGTTTTGAACCATGTTTCATCTTGGCAGAATCTTCCATACCAGTTGTATCAGCATCAAGAGGGCAGGGTGGATAGTCTGGGGAAGGAGATATGGAGCAGCAATACCACAATTGAGGCAGAAATGGATTCAGTACACTGCAGTACTTGCAAAGAGTTGGTATCTGATCCATGATTATAAACCATGAGGCAGACAACACAAAATAAAATGATGCATGCAGTAACACATCTGCTGTGCAGTGACTGGCCATACTGTACATCAGATGTCACCCCACTGTGTAGGCATGTCACAGACATTATCACTTGCACGGGTTTGAGAGGCCATAATGATGAGGGACTGTAACAATATGAAACAAGGTAGGGTCATGGGAGATAAAACAGTAGTAATGTACTCTGGGAAGTCGTGGGGGATCAAGGATGACATCTTCAAGTGGTGGGGTTAAGCTGCAGTCCATGATAGTGAAGGTATAGAAGTATGTGATCATGAATACCCACCCTCACATTCTCACCATGTCTTGATCCTGATGAGTGTACTTGTTCATGAAGTGGCCAGTCCTTGATTGGGGGTGGTAGGCTGTGATTGCAGGCAACAGGGAAGGAGTACAACAATGGAAATGTTTGTGTGCAGCCTGATGAGTTACCTCAGGTGTCGATCCTGATGATTACCATTGCCTTGATTGGGGATGGAAGCTTTCTGCCCACAGGCAACAGTGATGTTGTCTCATCATTAGACTGTGCAGTCTGACCTGAGACTGTCTGTAGATGGTATCCCTACATCTACACCCTCTTATAGCCACAGAAGACATAGCTGTGGGGGCTGACTTGATAGCGGTTTCAATGTGTGTTCTGGAGTACGTATGGAGACAATATTTGCCACCAGTAACCTCAGCAACATTGATTGCTTCCAGTCTCTATACCCCATGCCACAGTGCAGTTGATGCCTGTTTTGCATATCATAGAAAGCATTCACCATCTTCTTAAGGCTATGGGAAGTAGACATTTGTGCCTCAATCACTGACCTGTACATTTTTTCTGGTTATTGCTGAGTCTCACAGCTGTATCAAGGATTGTCCTGGAGTCATGGCAGTGCCAAAGCACCCAGCATGTCTATTTTCTGTAGTGGATATATGTACCACACAGGCAGTACATATTTTGGATGCTGTATGCAGTGAACACAAAGGACAAACCTACAAGGGACTGTCAGGTGCAAGATGTTTGTCGTGCCCTGGTGAGTCTATGTGCTCAACACATACCTCTACTACGGCCTCTGTAATTGCGGATGTGGGTGATGCCTCTACCTGTAGTGTTTCAGACAGTGCCACTATCTCATTGTATCATAGTGCCACTATCTCATTGTGTCATAGTGCCACTACCTCATCATGTCATGCCACCTGTATGCTGCTATCACTGACAGCAACTAGTGCACTTCTAATACCACTTTTGAATTGACCTGTTGTGCTGGGCCCTCCACAGTGGAACCTGTGAAAGCAGGAATAGTCATGACACCATTGTTTAGCAATATGCATATGACCCTATTAAAGCCCTGTGGCAGGCATACTGCTACACATTAAAACAAGGTATAGCATATGCTGGCAAACATACCTTGTCATGCAGGTTATTGAAGTTTCAATTGAGAGGTGCTTGGAAGGACAAATATACAGGTGGACTTTGGTAAGTCAAAACCCCACCCTGTCCCCATCCAGTTGTTTTTTGAGTCCCTTATGAGTCATTCCCCATTTCTTGTTCATTGTCCAACCCTTCCAATCATTTGTCCATCATCTGTATGTTTCTGTGTCCATCTGCCATCATTCCCACTTTTTGTGTGTAGACGACCCCTTGCCACCTGAGTATGTGTTCTGTTTTCTATGCCTGCCCCTGCTACCTCCCTTCTCCCTCTATCTCATTCACAGCCATCCCTCATTATCTTGCCCCACTTTCTCTTCTTTTGTAAAACTTAGAAAAGTAGCTCTTTCCCTGCCAAAAAAATTACCCCTCTTTCCTTTCCACCTTTATACCTTATGGTTACCTTCATGTGTTTCTCTGTGCTTGTTGTTCTCCCCTTTCATAATTTTCTCTCTGCTCCATTTCATCTTCATTTATGATGAACAGGTTGGCACTTTGATGAGTGTTCTTTCTGATGGCCACAATGCTGCCCTTTTTGCACCATAAGAGCACAGATGCAGCTATGCATGCTACATTGTGCACATGAGAACACATCCACTCAGATGCACTAGCCTACTTTCATTGTGACATCTGTTACATCAATCACATGCCCTAATGCACTGTTCCAGCAATAGGACAAACTAGTGCTGGTTCTCCTGTTATTGCTACACCTTTCTTTAATCATGTGGCCCTTTTCTCTTACTGCCATCACTATTCACTGCTTAATAATTGTCTGCTTGGCTCTGTCACTCCTCATACAGTAACTTCCTAGAACATTAGCACTACATACCTGCATTGTGCTTGTCTATGAATCCCACCCAGTACCTTTAACTAACATTTCAGCAAATGATGGGAGAAAGGTTAAGAAAGGTTACACTCCTGAAGAATGGAAGAAGGAAGACACAGGCTGAAAGGTAGGTATCAAGCAGTTCTATTAAGTAGAAGTGTTTGAATCAAATATTTTGGGCACTGTGTTTCAAAGCTGCTGTTTACCTTTTCCAAGTTAATTATACAGGGAAGAAAAAAGAAAAGGAAAGGAAAGAAAATGCTGGCATTTTCTAAAGGCCACCATTTACATTTCCTCCATTTTGTGACAACCTCAAACATAATTGTATAATTTCACAGAAGTTGTAGGGGTTGCCCTACCACATGGGTGACCATACATAAAATATTATGCTTGTGGTGATGTCTGCACACTATCCTATGACTCCTGTTTTGTGCATTTCTGAAGACTTCTGCATGTCTTTGCTCCAGACTTGAAAACTTTTGATATGCAATTTGACCTCAGTTTTAAGAGAAATCATAGCACCACTACTGAAAGAAAGAATTCCAATAAATTTAGAAGGCAGAGGGTCACTAGCCTTGAGAATGTATGACTTTTTGTAAGGAAATCATATTAGATAAATGTAATAAAGATTTTTAATTGGGTTAAACTATTTAGTAAACCAGAAAAGGACTATAGATTGTTATTTTTTTCTATTTAGATTTTAGCAAGGTCTGATAAGATTATATTATACTGCTTTAAAATGGGTCATAGGATACTAGACTATCTAGAACAATGTACAGGTAAAAAGAACACAGACAGCCATGGTAAATGGAGTCCACTTAGATGAAAGGGCAATTACTGAGATGTACCTCCCTGGACTACATGAAAAGAAAAGTGAGGGAACTCTTGGATTATGTGGCCCAGGCAGGTATGACCCTAGCTCTGAGCAGTATTCTACCATCACCCAGAATGATACCACAGTACTCAAAAACTGGCTAAGTTTCTGGTGTCATTCTAAGGGGACCCAATATCTGTCTGCCTGGGACGACATGATTGACAGACCTTGATGCTTTGCCAGAGATAGCCTGCATCTTTCACCACTGGGATTCAGGTTACTGACTAAGGCTCTTGCCTCCCCTATAGTGCCTTTTTTAGGCAGTGTTCCAAAGACTAAAATTCCACCGTAACAGCTACAAACAAATACAATCTGAGGGTCATACTGCTCGATGCTAGAAGTCTAAATCTCAAGATGCATTCACTCGAAGCTCTTCTCAAAATGGAGAATGTCGACATCTGTGCTGTAACGGAGACCTGGTTTAAAGAGACAGAAAGCACCCCTGCACTCCCAGGCTACAATTCATTCCATACCTTTCGGCCCCAGAATATGTCCAGGAGCTCCAAAGGTGGTGGTGTCTCCATATTCATAAAGGATACACACACCTCTAGACTGGTAGCCCAGCATAATGCATCCGAGATACTTCAGGTACAACTAATGCTGGGTAAGATGGCAATACAAGTCATAGCCTGCTACAGAACCCCAACCATGTTCCTAGACTCTCACTCCAAGTTCCTAAGCACCCTGGAATCTATCAAGGTCTAGCCCAATATTTTCATACTGGGTGACTTCAACCAACCTTCCATCAACTGGGAAATCTATTCAAGTGCCAATGTACAGGCCCAACGCTTCCTGGTATTTATCAATTCCAATGCTCTGGACCAGCTCATTCTGACCCCCACTAGAGGACGCAACATCCTCAACCTGGTTATCACCAACATGGGAGACCATTGCTCCATACCTATAGTCAATTCTTTCCTGGTTAAATCCGACCACAAACTGATCACCATGGAAATTTCCATCTCACCTACACCCCCCGCTAAGGTGACCACCCTGAAAAACTTCTCCAAAGCTGACTTTGGGCTCCTAAAAATAACTTCTCGGCACCCAATAGCTGCATGACTGTCAAATCATACACCAATGCACTGCATGAGCATGTACACAAATGCATGGATCTTGCCATACCAAATAGAACCAAGACACTCTCCTCTGAAAAAAGGAAGCCAATCT
This sequence comes from Protopterus annectens, assembly GCF_019279795.1. NCBI lineage: Eukaryota > Metazoa > Chordata > Ceratodontiformes > Protopteridae > Protopterus > Protopterus annectens. Next base: position 112,707,958 of record NC_056726.1, on the reverse strand, counting down.
GGCGGTTCCCAGCCATCAATAAACTCTACAACAGAAGGAAGAATCTGTTGCAGAAAAAAATGAAGTCACAAGACTGGAAAAACTCCCTTATCGGACTCAACAAAAATTTGAGATCCCTTATCAAATCCTCTAAAGCCAGCTATGAAGGCAGAATTGTGGCTGACACCAAAAACAACCACAAAGCCTTCTATAGCTATATCAAGAACCTCCAAGGCAATACCCAGATTTGCTCTGAGTTATTGCACAATGGTACCTCCTATACTGAGCCAACAGATATATCCAACACATTGGCCGACAGATTCAGTGCCAACCTTACCCCTCTCCCCCCCTAAAGGCCCTAGCACAATATCAGAAGAAAGCCTGGTACCCACCATTTCTGTGTCACAGGTAAAGCTGCATTGTCCAAAGCCAAGAATACAGCATCCATAGGACCTGATAATATCCCCTGGCTGCATCCTATACAAGCTACAAAATGAACTGGCACCACACCTGTGTGACCTGTTCAACCACAGCCTTACCTCAGGCTTTGTCCCTAATGAATGGTGCACTGCTACAGTCATCCATCTCCATAAATGAGGAGAAAATATAGACCTTGGGAACTATCACCCCATTAGCCTGATGAGTCTGGTATGTAAAGCTATGGAGCACATCATCATGGACCTGCTTAACAAAGATATAGGCAATCTCCAGACTCTTGACCCCACACAGTTTGGCTTTATCAAGGGAAGGTCCTGTCTGCTGAACCTGGTTGACTTCTTTGAGGCAGTCATCAGGGCTGTGAATGAGGGTAAGACAGTGCATACAGCCTACCTCAACCTGGCCAAGGCCTTTGATACCATTCCCCACTTGGGTATCATTGATAAACTCAGCAAACTAGGCATATCCTTATATCACAAGGTGGGTTAAAAATTGGCTCACAGACAGGACCCACAGAGTGAAAGTTGTGGATTCCAAGTCAGGCTGTCAACCAGTCACGAGTGGAGCCCCACAGGGCTTGGTCCTCGGCCCTCTGTTGTTTGGCATCTACTTCTCAGAAGTCCAGGCGAACACAGAGGGACTCTGACTGACCAAGTTCGCTGATGACTGAAAGCTAGGAGTCATTATCAACTCCCCATGTGATACAGACATCCTACAAAACGGCCTCTCTGAGACCAATGACTGCTGTCAGAACCATGTCCTTAAGCTTAATGCCAAAAAATGCATTATCATTCCTTTTGGAAAAAACTCAGTTCCCACGAACTACCACATCGATGGCAGCCCACTAAACACTGAAGTGGCCATAAGAGATCTGGGCACCCAAGTCAACAGCCACCTCACCTTCGACCACCACATTGCCACTGTGGTCAGAAAGTCCTTCTACATGCCACATCTTATAACCTCTACTCATCCCTTATTAGACGAATCATCTAATATAACACCCCATTTGAAATGTACCTGACCAGACACCTACAGCAGCAAGAGAGGCCACAAAAGTACCTCACAGAAAGGATCCTAGGCCTTAAACACATGTCCTACATGGACAGATTCAAGAAACTTCAGCTGTTCTCAGTCTCTTATCATCTACGTAGAGGTGATCTCTGCTTGACTTACAAAGCCATGTCTGATCCAGCATTATTTGAAATGCTACACCTAACGAAATCCCAATCCCCTCGCACCACATGCTCCAGAGATCACAACCTCATTATCACAATCAACAGAACATGCTAGAGGGACAGGTTCATCTCCCAAAGACTGCCCATACTCTGGAATAAGCTTCCCATTCATGTCAAGCAGAGCACCTCACTGGCCCTCTTCTACAGAAATCTTGACTAGTGGATGGGTAACAGAAGGTTCACCCCAGGGATCACTCCAGTTTCCCTACTGGATAGAGGCGCTGTGAACTAACATTGGGTGGCATGGTGCCAGGACAGTTTTTTTGGGCTGTAGCTGTAGTATGTCAGTAGCTGTCCATCATTTTCAAGGACTATATACAGGACCCTATAGAAGGTCTGATAAAAGAAGTATGTATTTTTGCTGATAACACAATGATACAAAAGTAGATTAATATATAAAAGGTGTAGAAAAGATGAAAAGGGATTTAGCAAGGTTGAAAGAAAGGTTTAAATACAGCAACTTCATTTCAACACAGTGAGAAGCAAAATAATGAATCTGGAAAGCAATAATCTACAAAAGGAATGCAATGTGAAAGAGAAGCAGATGCACCAACAAAAGTAAAAGGAAACCTATGGCTGCACACATTATATAATGTAAAGTTGAGCAGGCAGTGTAGTGCAGCTGCCAATAGTGTTTTTGGAACACTGGCATCAATAAGAGGAGGCATCCCTAGCAGAAAATTAGAAATGATTGACCCTCTACAAAAGCAGTTGATAAAATCACATTAAAACTAGTATGTTTCTCTGACACTTGATAGTGAGATGTAATAGCCACATGCAGGGCATGGGATAATTCAGTTTATTTTATATGATTACAAATATTTGGTGCAGTATGTGCAGTATGTGCCTGTGGATATAGAAGATTAGATAATAATCCAAAGTGCTTTGATGACCTACAGCATTTTGATAGCACTTAAGAAAAAAGGCATTGCTTGTACTGTCATTGCTGATCATGGGGAAGCAACACACAACAATATTCTCTTGATTTAACAAAATTATATTACTTTTACAGGTGCTGTTGATTGCATGGAACAAGAAGTAAGAAACTATAGGTAATGTCAGGTTCATTGCTATAGGTTAAGGGAAAGCAGTCAAACTATCTCCTGTGCAGGTGTGTTACTACAATCCAATGAAAATCAGTCACGTTAGTATATACAGCTGCTCCATGGCTAAACCATCAAATGTTTGCTGCAGTGCTTATCAGCAGCAGTAGCAGATAAGTGTCTCATATGAAATGCATCATCTAGGTCTAAGAGCAGTAAATGTTTTGTCACATATAATATACCAACTTAACAGGTAATAGTGCAGCCAGTCCAATAAAAAGAATAGCCTGTGGAGTATTACATTCAGCAGTTTATAGAGATAGTCTTACACAAATACAAAGTAAATCATTTTATAAATGCAGTGGCAGCTGGTGACTTTAAATTAAAGGGGGGCTGCAGAAGACAGCTGAATGGGTGGGAGCAATGGGAAGGGGTGGGGCCAACCTGAAAGGGGTGGAGCTATGCTCAAAACCACAACAACTTGAACTTTAAATATGCTGCCCTAGGTGACAAACCATCATTACAAGAGTCCAATCAAAACAAAATGAAGTGTAGAAGAAAAAATATTTGAATGCATTGGCTACATGACAGCTTATTTAATATCTAGATGGAAACACAAAGGTTGTGAGGCATGAAAAAATAAATTACTTTTTAAATACATTACTGGAATGCCAATCAAAATCAAGTATAAAAAAAGACAAGCAGCACTCAAGTCAAACCACTTCTCCTTGCACTGCAGTTCCAATTATAATTTATATTCAGCTTAATAAAATGACCAAGTAACATGCTGGAAGTAGCAATCTGTCATACCCCCACTTGTAAAAATGTTTCTTATCCAAAAAAAGACCTGCTGCCTGACAACAACTATCTACTTGTTTCATGGGGAAGACATGACCAACGTATAAAATTAACAGCAAACAAGAAACAAGCTCAAGATAAATTGCTTAAAGGATCATGGAACAAGTTATGGACCACACATAATAGATTTAGCATTCTGTTTAGTTTATGGGTAAAGCCTGCAAAGATGACTGCAAGTCTCCAACAAAATGTAATGATCTTCTGAAAATACTGTAATCCTGTCCTTTATTACAAATACTGTCATATACATTTCATTACCCAAGGCTTATACGTTATCTAGTTATGTAAATATTCTCTGCATGGGAAAAGAAAAGGCTTTCAATATTGGTAATTCTTTAACAGTATGCTTATTAAAACTTACTTGCATCTTACAATCTCCAACAAGCTTACCTGATGGTCATTAATGCATTGCTACCTAAACACAGAGCAACAGGGCGCTGCGACAGCATGCATTTTATGAATAATAAGAAGCATAAATCAACAGTATAAAAATATGACAGAAAACCAGAACATTCTGCAAAATCAAGGACAGATGAAAAACCGCTGTCGTACTTGTGTCCCCCTTGGATGGGGAATACTCTGCACACTTACACTGCATAACTGCTCCTTGCCTTGCTTGGACACATCAAGAGTGACTACATGGGGGAGTGGGATGCAACAAGTATGTCACAATTTGAAATGTCTCTGGCTGACAGTGATGGCTCTGACACTCATACTTCTCAACCTCAGAGCAAGAAATCTGGACAAAGCCATACATAGAAGTGGGACACAGGCCCAAAAATAAGGACAAATTTTAAATATTGCTCTTATATACTTAGAAAGATAATAGAATAGTAGTAGGTCTTGCATTAATATGAATTTTCTGAAGGGTATGAAATCCGAAACTCAAATGTCTGCCATTATTTTCTAACTTCAGTCTTTAATGATTTGCCACTAATCTGACAGAAAACCACAATTTTATGAAAAACAGACCAAAAATGTGATGCAAAAATATAAAATTGCCACACAATACAGCTGAGAACCTGTCAAAGAAGGGATACCTTTTTAATGTTAGTACTGTTAACTTGAGCGGCTGACAAAATTAGAGAATCTACATGCATTTCTGAAATAAAAGTAATCTATAACTCTGATCATTACAGTTATTTATAATTGTAAACTCTCCACGTTTTCTTCCAAAATTGCTATTTTGCGGAGGGATTATTAGGGGAAAGCAACATTTTGAGCCAAAATTGGGGACATTTGAGAGGTTTGGATATTCCTAATTCTATAAAGTGATTTATTTGCACATACCTGTCAACCTCTTAATGCAGGAAATCTGGACAAGGCCAAATATATTGGGGGAACATACAAACAGTACTAAAAATTGCTCTTGTATAAACTTAAGACAGTTGATAGAATAACAGGTCTTGCTTTAGCATGCATTTTCTGAAGGTTACGACGTCTGAAACGTAATGTCTGTCATTATTTAGCGACTTCATTCCTAAATGATTTGCCAGAAAACCACAAATTTTATGAGGAATAAACCAAAAATAAGAAGCAAAAATCTATTCATTCTGCAAAAATCTGGACAGTTGAGAGGTATAGTTTAGCCAGGGCTGTCTTGAGTTTGCTGCCCTTCCCCCCTCACAAAATCATGGTTGAATGGAGCCTCTCTCCTGCAGCCATTCCAATGCCCCATTCCTTGGTTATTTCGCCCCATTTACCATAAACACTAATGTGCATACTGCTTTACTTCTGCAATGATTTGGATTTTATTTGAAAGTTTTATTTTGCATTTTACAGCGCAAACACTAATAAATATCTGCTAAACAAAGCAATGCAGTCTCACAATGAAAATAGACTTGGCATTAAAACTTCTCTGCCCTTGAAACTCGCATTCATTGAAACAGCATTGAAACCCACGTTCGAAGAAAATACATTTTGCCAGTGGCAGATAAAGATTAACTTTGTTTTCAAATCATAGACCCCTTGCACATGAAACATACACGCGCTCTTTGATACACCTTCCTGATTGTATTAAATAACATTCCTTGTACAATACAGTACAGTTGTTAGAGGGCGTTTTAAATTTATTGTTTTGAACATTTTTCCAGTAAATAATGAAACAAAATGCATGCACCAATAATGACAAAACTGCCCAATTCAGAACATTTCCATCATAAAAGTTTACTCAGACTTCTACAGTCCACCAATATCAGTAAATATGCACAATCTCTGAAGTAGTAAAAGTCATATAAATAATTCTACATTAAAGAAATTTGTAACTAATGAAGAGGCTGCTGCTAGCAAAACAACTTTATATGTCATTGTTTCATCTACAAATAAAGTGCTTGTTGCCCTTGAGGAATAAATTGCTTATGTTGCATTAAAAAAATGATAAGCTAGTAATATTGAAATAGGGAATGGATGGCAAACTGATAACAGATTGATAGTTACTAGGTATCTTCGCCAAAAAGGACTGCAGCATCCACCCCCCCTTTACAACACAATACAGCATCAGCAATGCATCTACCTACTGTGGGAGTAGAACCCACATCCTTCTGCATCAAAAGCAAGTACACTACCTGTTGTGCTATTAACAATACAAACAGAGTCAGCATAAGCAGCACTAATCTTTTGTTCCCCTGCAGCTCTCAGCTCCTTGGAAAAATCTACTCGACACTCAGCTGTATCTCTGAACTTTGCAGCACAAGAAATCTGGAAAAAGCCAACATTTATTGGGGGGGGAGAAACACAAGCCCAAAAAATCAAGGACACATTTTAAACATTGCTTGTATAATATTGGAAAGTTGCTAGAATAAAATGCCGTATTACCACCAGACATATCACTGCCATGTCTGGAACCTAGGACCCTGTGCAAAATAGTCAGGGCAACATACCACTATGCCGAATCAGCTGTTTTGTGACAAAGAGAAAGACTGAAACTTAAATGGCTACCATTTAGTGAATTAAGTTCTCACCATAGCTCTCAACCGTAGCACAAAAAACTAGACAAAGCCAATAATGGGAGAATACAGTCCAAAAATAGGGAAAAATTTCAAATATCCATCTTATAAACTTAGAAAATTGCTAGAATAAAAGGTTTTGTGTTACCATGTACTTTCTGAAGAATATGAAGTCTGAAATTCAAATGCCTTTCATTTTTATTTAACATTTGTTAACCAGGAAAGTCTGACTTGTAACAAAAGCCAATTTTCAGCACAGGCCCAGGGAGAAACACTCCAGACACATGTCTTTGTAAGATGAGAGGACATGCCAACTCCACACAGAAGGTATCCCAGCCAAGAATCAAACCAAATAAGCTGTAGCTGTCAGGCAACAATGCTACCACTGCACCACTGACTGTGTAAGGAAACAAACATACAGAAACCACAGATTTTAAGAGGAACAGAACAGAACAGAACAAATATGAGGCAAAAATATGTACTAAGATTGGAGGACAAGCAGACTCCACACAGAAAGCACCCCAGCCAAGAATCAAAACAGAGAAGCTGTAATTATCAGGCAACAATGCTACCCCTGCACCACTGACTGACTAACAAAAATATAGAAACCACAGATTTTATGAGGAACAGAACAGATCAAATATGAGGCAAAAATCTGCAAATTGTTTTATACATGGTGGTGGGTAGGGAATTCAGGCCCTTGCCACCTGCATACAAGGTACAGGGTTCAAGCTTGAGGTATTCCCTACCACACCACCATGAGTTCTCGCTAGCCACCAGTATACAGCAACTGGGACATTACACACACACACACACACACACACACACACACACACACACACACACACACACACACACACACACACACACACACACACACACACACACACACACTAGAAGCTCACCTTCTCTGCCGACGAGCAAATCTGCCCTGTAGTCCTGTCTGCCAACGGGCAAGTGCTTGTGATTGCAAATCTGCCCTGTAATCCTCTCTGCCAACGAGCAAGTACTCGTGATTGGTCCAGCACACCTTAGTTTAGATATCCATTGAATGACTGGTCCAGCCTGCGGCTGCAGTCCAAAGTGCCTCCAGTGTGTGATGTCACCACCGCACAGACTGCTGGGCATCTCAGGGCAGTGATGCCTTTCCCTCTATCTAGACTGCTGAGAAAGCAGTCTGAGACTGTGCGCACATGCTCAAAGTAATTACGGGAATGTGTTGTTTTTTTACTGTTTGTTTTTGTGTTTCTTTACTTTTTTTTTTCCTAGGTGGGAGGACTGCAGTCCTGCAGTCCTATAGCATGAGCCACCCCTGTATAAATGTTTAAAAGCAGAACATTTACACTAATTGCAGTTTTCACAAGAGATTGTAATTCAATATTGTGCAGCTTCAGCTGCCTGGGTTGCTGTAACCAGTTTTTGTCAATTAAATAATCAAGAAGAGCAGTTAAATTTATGAGTCAAATTAGTATATTACTGCAGAACTGTACAAATAGTTTAAATATTAAGGTGAGCATTTAGTAATGTGCAAGACAAGGTTAATGACTGTGCAAGTTGCAGATTATAGATGAACTTGTTACAACTCCAAAAAGCTTTTCTGTCTGTAGGCCTATCATTTTTTCTTTGGGGAAAAAAGCAGAGAGAAGATTGTAATTGTCCAATAGGGAGATTGTCCGTATATCTTGTCATATGCTAGCATGTGGGAAGTGCTAAACTGTAAATAGGATTATTTGCTTAGAAAGATGAATAATGCAGAAGTGTTTGTAAGATTGTGAGAAAGCTGGAAGTGAGCAGTGACTCTATATTGTCTATATATGCCTGCCAGTTATATGATGTAATTTTTGCTACTCTGGATAGCAATGTATAATTGGTGGAAATTAGTTACTAGTGTAGAGTTTGCCGCTGTTGTTAATCTTATGTCAGCTAATGTTTTAAGCTGTATCACTCTGCAAGCTTCTCCATAGTCTTAATTACAGCTCCTTTTCTGTGAATGAAACAATTTTATCACAGGTCCAATATGAATCTTAAATATTTCAGTTATTTCACTAAAGACAACTTTGTTAATTCTGAGCTTGTCAAGAGAACCTCTAGATGGAGATAACAAATATATACTACAAACCTTAGTGTTTGATATTCTAGCATTTTATACTGCTTCATTTTGTTAGGAATACATTTTGGAATTGTGAAGCCAATTTGAAAGTTTGAGAACAGTGTTATATCCAGGACAGATTATGAGATGGTGACATGTTCATACTGAGCCATAGCTGAGTCTTTGTAGCAGATCCACAATTGGTTCACAGCAATTAGGAAGAAGATTTGGCTTAAGATAGCTCCTTGAAGAATGTTTCTGTGATCTAACAGAGCACTACACATCCCAGCCTTTGTCTTCTATAACCAAGGTAATTAGGGGGTTCACTTTCAAGTATAATTATAATGACCTACATTTATAAGTTTGCTATAATGAATGCTACGGCACCGACTACCAAATAACTTGTGTAAGTATAGAAACAGGCAGTTACTGTTTGCCAAATGTGTATTTTTGAGACTACTGTCTGTAATCATGATGAATGCAGTCTCAGTGTAGTGTTCATAATGAGATGTACATTAACAGATTTATTGTTTAGATAATTCATAAGTTGTGAGTGGGTTACCTTTTCAAGAAGTCTGACAAAGAAATGAAGTGAGGTTGGATCAGTAATTACCCATTTGTCTTTGATCACTTGTTTTGATGTTTGCTACCAGCCAGACTATCCAAGCCTTTTCCAATGAACAGTGATTAGATACCTGCTGAGCAAAAGATAAATATAATTTGGCATGAATTGTTCAACCTGTATAAACCTTTACATATAATATCTAGCAAGTATCTAACAACAGAATATGTACATAACATATGGCAATAACCTACAGTAGTTCCTATACTCAAAGAAGCCATAAATTCAGACCTTGATAGTTATAGACCAATAATTCTAAAACATATAATGGACATTACTCAGCACATTAAGCAATGGTTAAATAAAAGAGTATGAAAAAGTAGTAAAAAGATCGGACTAAACACAGTTAAAAGCATAAACTTTAATATTTGGTAAGCACTTTCAAGCCAAGAAGCTCTTCATCAGACCAATACAATACAAAACACTGAAGCAGAAACACTTAAGTATTAAAGCTAACAAATCACATTTTTAAAAACCAATCAGTCAATAAACTAATCTCCTCGCTTTAAGTAAAGGTCTTAAAGGAACCATGGCATTCAAGCCATAGTCTTTATCAGCTCGCAGTTCCACTATCCATCTAGTCTACACCTTCTCAGTGAAATTCTTGACATCACCACCCCTCCATCTTCTAGTGAGCAGCTGAAGCACCATAAACTTAAAGAAATGTCCAAGAAACTCAACTGCATGTTTAGCCAGCGCATTACTGGCTTTACATTTGCGGATATCACGAAGATGCTCTAAAATCCTCACTTTAAGGGTTTAGTTAGTCTTCCCTACATAAAAATGACAACATTTCTGGAAAATAGATACATAACTCAAATCAGAACTCTTGCAATCAGCATGCAACTTAATTTGGTATATCTTCATCGTTGTTGGATATATAACACATTTATTCTCAGATACAGAGCTGCAAGCACTACATATATGGCAGGGAAATGTCCCTGTCCTCATAGATCTATTAAGTACAAATGGTTCCTTACATCTTGGGCCATAACAAAGCTGCCTCTTTAGAGACACAGAACTCCTGAAGCAAAACAGAGGAAAAATCACCAACGATCTGACCAATGGTGTCATCTGCCCTTAAAATAGACCAATGCCTGTTAATCACATCACAGACCATATTGATGTTGCTAGAATATGTCAATGCAACCTGTGTTTTATCTTTGTTCACTGACAGATCAATGGAATGTCTGCATTCACTTATAATTCTCTTAGAAAAATAGGGCTTAGCCCTTGTTGTTCTAAGGTCAGATACTTCAGAGCAAAACCTGTCTATCTCACAAGCTCTATATCCACTGTCATTAAAATTGGAAGTAAGTCTATCCAGAGCAAAATGGACTTCAGATTCTTTACTGTGCAGCCTAGAGGCTCTCATAAATTGGCCTTTCATGGCATTCTTATAGGTATGTGCAGGATGCATGCTCATTCTGTGAAGGATGTTATTCCTCCAGCATCTTTTCCTAAACAGACTACTGTTGTAGCTTCCATTTTCTTCCTTGTAGACACAAACATCTAAAAAGTTAATCTCATAGTCTGGGCATTCAAAAGTAAACCTTAAGAAATTCATGCTCTCATTCAGGTAGCCAATAAACTCATCAAGAACCTCCCATGAACAATCCCACATCATAAAAATATTGTCCACAAAGTGCCCATAGTACTTGATGTAGGATGAAAAAACTTCACTCCCCAAGATATGTTCTCTCTCCCAATTGGCCATCACCATGTTGGTGTAGCTGTTAGCACATGGTGTCCCCATAGCTGCGCCCGACCTTTGAATATAAAATTTTTCTTCAAACACAAAAACATTGCTGGTGAGCACCAACTCAAGCAAAAAACACAAAAGCTTGATCTGCTCATTATTATACTCATTTCATCTAGTTAAAAATAATCTCACCTCCTCTATCCCAAGGTCATTGGGGATGGACGTAAACAGGGACTGAACATCTGCAGTAACCATCAAACAGATGGAGGCAGAAACATTGCCTTCTATACTGTCATATAAGTCAATAAAAAATGTTGGGTGTCTTTCAGTACATTGGGCACTTATCCAATACTGGTCTCAAATTCTTTCCAATAAAAACTGATAGTGGCTCTGTCAGTCACCCCCTTCCTGAAACTATCAGTCTCATCGGGGGCTTACTTAAGCTTTGGTCGACCTTAGGTAAACCATGTAAGGTGGGAATAAGTGGTTTATCAGCCAATAAAAATTTATATTCATCCTGAGTAAGTAGCCTAGTCATAAGAAAATCATATAGGCTATCTTTCACTGACCGTATCGAGGAACTGATTTTAAGTCTGCTGACTAAGGAATAAGTATAAACATCAGACATCTCCCACATATATTTCAAATAATCTTTATCGAAATTGACCACATTCCACCTTTGTCTGCTGGCTGTAACCATATATTGCTGTTATTTCGTAATTCAAATAGAGCCTCTTGTGCCTCCTTGGTCATGTTATAAAATTACTGGTGCTGTGAATCATTCAAACTTTTGTAAATGTCTGATTCGCACATCTTCAAAAGCAATTCAGTGAGTGGATGAGGTGGAGGGACATATGTTCTAGGTTTTCTAAGTTCTGCTGGTGTGGACCAAGTATGAAAAAAGAGTTTTCAATAACACATTTCTAGTGAACAGTCTAAGGTCCAGCATGATGTCACTGATAACCAAAGGATTAGCAGGAATGAATGAAAGACCCTTATTAAGGACCGATAATTGTGCATTAGTTAATTCATATGAAGATAAATTAAAAACCAGGCAAGTAGAGCTTATCTCAGATCTCTCATCAGCAATCCCTGTTTCTGCTCTACTGACACTTTACTCCGCTTGCACCCATGACTCTGGGACCTACCTCATCTGGGTGTCCTCAGTTATTTGAATGAGACTCGTAACTCTGGAAAAAACAACTTCCTGGTAGATACATCCACAGCTTTCGGATGTGCTCCCAAATCAAAAACAGTAACTTTACTATTTGTATGACTGCTGATATCCAATGTGACTGCAGTAGATTTAAATGAACCCTCAGGGGCAGAAGCCTTCCTAATGGTCGAGGTAGTAGATACTGCCAGTCTCAACTCATCACCAGATACTACAGCTTCATCTACTTCCTGGGCCATACAAAAATGTTACCATTTTTAAAATCAGCAAAATCATGTTCAGTCTTTTTCTTTTTCTGTTGCTGCAGCTTATTGTCATAGGCAGCAATATTGTCATACATTGTATCCATTTTCATAAAGTAAAAATCAGAGGTATATTTATCAAAAATATCCTTACAAAGTCTTTCTATATCTTGTAATAGTTTTTTTCTCAACTAGGAGAAAAAATTCTATGAGAAGCCTCATATGGCTGAAACTAAGCTCCGAATTCAGGGTAGGGTTGCCACTTCTTCAAATGACCAATGTGGGACATACGTCAGATGTCTGCAGGCCGACACATACACCCGGCTAGTACGAAATTCAGAACTTCACTGTTTTGCCTAGATAAAAGCTCATTCTTGTAATGTTTACTTACTTATTCTGTTTCTAGAACATATAGGTGGTTCAGATACAGAATAACTGTTTTATGCAACTATTACATAAACTATAGGAAATAAGTATGTTCTAAAATCCCAGGACATTTGCCATGTTCACAAATATTTTGCAGGACACAACTGCCCAAAGAGGGACTGTCCCTCGCAGAGTGGGACAGCTGGTAACCCTAATTCAGGGCTTGCCAACTTTTAACAGCTTTTAACAGTTGCTCTACTACAAAGAGAAATATCACTCTGACAGAGTTCTATGAGTGACAACATATTGATCACAACTTAAAAACTCAACAAAATTGTTACGGATTTCCAATCAAAGTTCACTGAGGATGATGGGTCGAAGAATGTTTTTCAAGCATCCCACTACTATCATTTAAACAACCATGAAACCTAAGGAATCTTCTTGTAAGAAGCACACTTGTCAGATGGTTTGTATTGCTTCCCAGAACCCTGGGTAAGTCACTAGATCATCTGGTACTCTGTCAACTCAAAGCTGAGAAGCAAAAAAATGTTTTCTGAAAGCAAGCTGTGATATCCTCCCAGCTTCATAAATCAATGCTGACACTGCACTCGTGCAACACTGACACCTGCCAGTCACATCCTCTGATAAAATAAGCCCAGGGCACCTACTCCCTTTGCCTCACCCTATTTAAAACTTTGATGCTTCTAACATAATGACTTCAAAGAAATAGAAGCTGAAAGTTCAGGGTTCACTTACACTTATTTGTGAGAATGTGGTTTATCTAATCAAATTATGCAAATATCCAGACACATTGCATAGGAGAGATAGGCCAGACACCAAGAATTAGGATAAATGCCCATAGACACGCTGTTGTATGCAAACTAATTGACAAACCAGTGGCAGTACATTTATCCAAGTCTGATAATTCTTTATCAGACATATCAGTTATGGTGCTTTAAGGGTATTTCCATACACTGCTGGAAAGAATAACAATTAAAATTAACTAATTTAGTTGTTCAATTTGACAGTCAGTGGTATGAACATGAATCTTGGATTTATGAGACACTTTAGCACTTACGAACTTTTCCCTCTGAGCAACTAACACTGGATACAAATAATGTATACAGAAGGGCAACACATATTTTTTTATTCAGCCTTTTCTCTCAACCTGGAAACATCAAAAACCTGGACAAAGACAAAGGCCCATGAAAAGTAGGTACAACCTGCCAAAAATCAGGACACTGGTTAACATAAAATTTGCTTACATAATTATGTAACCCCATCCATTCCACTGTGGAAATGTGGGATACCATCAACATGCATTTTCTGCACAGTAAGTTATGAACATCTAATTTCTGGCATGACTGTAATATTCATTGATTTACGGGTAAAAATCAAACATTTCATGAGGGACAAGGCAAAAATAGGAGGCAAAATTAGGGGCAGATGAATCTGAGCTATGCAGGACGTGTCTGGGAATAGGCAGCACATGTAATTCTCAGTTATCCAGAATTTCCAAATGTCCAGATTTTTGCATCATATTTTTGGTCTGTCCTTCATAAAATGTGTTTTTTCTACCACTTCCAGACATTTAATGCACCTCAGACCTGTACAACTCGGATGCATTTCAAAATTTCTGGCAATCAAATTTTCAGTGCTAAGCACTGATGGACAGCTGTTCAGTGGTGGGATAAGCACACAAAACAGATTATAGTAAAATACAAACACCCAAAAACAAAAGCTAAAGCACCTAAGAAAATAATTTACATGATAAAAACAAAACACCATGCTTTTCAGTACTCAGTAATAATATGGGAGCAGCCAGTGTTCATATGCTACACCGCCGTTGTAATGTTGCAGTGACATAAACTTCCCTGTTTACAAGGTACACAAGAGCTAACAAGGATCTGGGCCATCAACTTCATATTAACACCTGACTGCAAGGTAAGACTGACTTAATAATCAGGAGCTTGGGGGGCATTTAATACTGTACACAGAAAAAAATGCAAAAACGAACACCCCACCAGAAAATGAAATAATTGCTGTGTTCTTTTTAAACTATACATTTCAAATACCCTGCTTTTGTTACTTTTTGATGGATTCTGCTAAAAAATAATGTTTTTATTCACAACTGTATCGACCAAATATTTTAAACTTGATTTCAGGGCTTTGTATCATCCTGAGGCTTTGTCTGTTATTCTTAACATGCGAGTCAATAACTAAAATGGGCAGGTAACAGGTGGAACTCAGTTCCACTACAGTATACCCTGCCCTATTAACATAGTGCTCTGTTTCAGCTCCATTTATATAGACTATAATTTTGTTAGTATTCCCATAACCCCTAACACTGATCTAGGGTAAGTGACAAACAAGACCCTTTGACATACGGTATGGAGTAGGGACAAACTGGTTTGATGCACTCTTGTTGCCCGCCCCATATGCACAATCATTTCAGACAGGGGAAACACACATTTGTTGCTGATCAGGTACTGACCCCACTGCAGGCACTTCTTCACTATTGTTAATGCTGACTATATCTCTAGCATGGACTTCCAAAGTATCCTGAAGCAATTTGCACAACTCTGGGTTTGTAGGTGACCTGTAGGTTGGAGTAAGTGATCCCCTGAATGTCTGCACTGAGCTGGCGCACCCCAACAACTTTGTTACACTGCTCCCCATGAATTCAGTAGTCAACACAATTCTTTAGCCTGCTTCGAGTATAGCTTGAACATAAAACATAGTGCAGTCTGCAGAGACACATTTCCAATTGCTGTTTAATGGGCAGTTGTAAGTATCTGTACTGTGAAACGTGCACTGAGAAAGCCTTGGTACCTGCTGTACCCCATCTATAGCACTCCATGATTCCATTCTAAAGTATACATCATAGATGCATGGCCAGTTGTCCCTTTTGGTTTAAAATGATCTTCTTCCTAAAGATTAATTTCTTGTACCTCACAAGTTACTCTGGGCTAGACAACAAAGCTTCGGTCTGCAGTGAGTTCAGACGTCCTCCTTCCAATGTCATTCAAAAGGAGGCAAAAGCTAGAAATTTGAGAAGGTCCTATGTTTCTGCTTCATGCAAAACAAAATGGACATGTCCAGATTGCAAGGAAGGACACTGTAGGATGAACAGAGAGCTTATATTTCTTCTCTTATCGAATATGGATGAAATAAAATCCAAAATGTTATCAATGCAAGGGTAAATAAGCATAAATTGTAGAAATTGAAAACTGCTGGTTCTGGGCCCTGTAACAGTGAAGGGTGTCAGTCATTAGCATTTCAGTAAATAAAATATTGTCATTCACAATGTGTTAAAGAAAGTAAATAAAATTTTATATGTGTAACTCTTTTAAATGAGATTTACCATCGGCTGGAATTTCTGAATTTTCTTATAGGTTCATAGGTTAGTACTAGGCTAACTGCCCTTGCGAGCCATTTTAAGCCTAGCCAGTTATCCCCTGTGAGATTCAAACCCTTTACCTTGTGTTTGTAAGACAAACACCTTAACCATTAGGCCACCCTCCCAACATAATTAAACTAAACATGTACATAGATTCTGTATCACTAACTAAGTAGGGTCTGGTATATAAACCTTGTGAGATCAAACAGAGGGAGCCAGCTGGGAAATGTGGTTTAAATGGAAAAAAAATGAGAACGTGTTTTCAAAAAAAGGGACATGGTGACAGTGGGTAGACCTGCGGCCATAAACAGCTTTTTTTTAAAGCTCTCTGACAGGCAGTCAGGGGTCAGGCACTGTCTCGCAATGCTACCATCATCATGCATGCCCCTGCACGTTGATGACATTGTGGGATACACTGGTGATGCATAATGACATCAACATTAACTAAAACTTGTAACTAAAGAAAAAAAAAAATCATGATTTCGAGGGGCCACTCAAGAATTCGTGGCACACCATTACTTTAGCCTCAAAACTAAGTAATTCCGAGGAATTTGGTACGGTTGAACAGTATAATTCTGGTAATGCGGTAATGTAGTATAACATTCATCTCAAAATATTAGTAACAATAAGCTTTATAGTCAGGAAGGCCTTAATATTCAGAAAATTTGAACTGTATAACAAAACTTTATTATATACACCTGCTTTTCATAGAGATCTGTAAGAAACCCTAGACTGCATGTCAACACACTTTTTTCTCTCTCTGTGTTTCTTGGTTTCTTCCTCTCTTTCTCTCAGTTAGCTAAACCACAGCCTGTATAATGCACTAACTGCACACAACATCCATACATTCTAATCTAATATTTCATTCTCTTGGTAATGCCTGCCTTTTTCATAACACATCAGTTTACTACAACTAGGACATTACTGCAAATTCACGTTTTCTGTTAATCAAAACATCTATTTCACAAAGAATGCTTGTTTAGGCAGATTAACAAAATTATAAATTACATTTTTTGTTTCCCTTCTCTGGATTTAACTATTCTCCCCAGACTTCTCTTTTACAGTGATTCATTTTTCTAATAAATATCAGAACAGTTTATTGAGTGGTTATCCTTTCTGCTTAACGAACATTAACTCTAATGCAGTATGCATGCATGCATGGAGAAGCTCTAATTATATGATAGGCCATAGCCTGGTCTTCTAAAGCTCCAGGCTCACACATGTAGACTGTATTTATCTGTAAGGTATATAACCATCATACTATAAAATGTGCACTCTTTACCCACACTGGCATTATGCATGTGTCTTTTTAGTCAGTGAGAAAAAATTAATGTACTTACCTTTGTACTGACCGTGGGTATGTGTCGGCCTGTAAAATCTGATGTTTGTACCAAAAATGTCCCACTTTGGCCATTTGAAAGGGTGGCAACCCTATATAAAATGTGCACTCTTTACCCACACTGGCATTATGCATGTGTCTTTATAGTCAGTGAGAAAAAATTAATGTACTTACCTTTCTAAGCACATGCAGATATTAAAGCGATGTCTCTAACATCAGAAACTTAATCATAGAATCAAAAGATTATAGGAAATACAAGCAACTGAGTCATAAGACCATTTATACCTTGCCAATAACCAACCTCATGCTGTTCCACACCCTCTTCTGAAGAAGGGCAAAGTAGGTTAGTCATTGAAGAAATCTGTCTGTACCCATTCAGTCATCCAGGCTTAATCTGAAGGACGCTCAGGTGTCACTTTAACTTGCAGGGGAAGTTTGCTCAAGAGGCAGGGTAGGCATTGGGTAATACATTTGTTTCTCCAGCACATTTTATTTATATGCTGGTGGAGATTTAAGTTCTTAGCTATGCTATTAGTTGAGCTATCTGAGTTGTGAAGGTGTGGTTGGGGATTGGCATAATGGTTAAGGTGTTTACCTCTTATTCACAAGGTACAGGGTTTGATAGTCAGCTTTGCAGGAACTTGGCTAGGCTTAAAATGGCCAAGAAGGGTAGCTAGCCTAAAACTAACCTATGAACCTACAAGAGATTGTGGAGAATGGGGTCCCTAACGGCAGTGAACTCAAAACACAGACCATCACACAAGAGCCTATAACAGACAGAGTGAAGGGAGAGCACTTTCAAGCCTTTCTTGGTAACTCAGGGATTTTAGTCCAACAATCTTATTAGTTATGATCCTCTAGGGCTTTTCCAGTTACTTAATATCTCTAGACAGATACATTCTGAAGGGTGCATGGTACTTGATAATTGGTTTAATTAGGGTTATAAAAAGAGGGAAAATAACTTCTTTTGTCCTGGTTGATGTGGCTTTAGATATCATCTGGTCTAAACAGAAAAAAATTCTGACTACTGCTACTACATGGTGGTCGAAGGAGAAGAAATTATCAATCCAAGTTCCAAGATGCCTGACTACATTACCATTTCGGAGTGGGGTATTGGCTATACTCTACGTTGAAGGAGAGAGTTGTTTTCCAAATGAGACAATATTGCACTTTTTTCACATTTCATTTTAGCCTTTTTTCCATGCACCACTTGTTTATGAGGGTTAGTTCCTAGCGTAATGAATGGATGTCAGATAGAGATATGACAATAATGCCTTGTCTGCAGTCATCTGCAGACTTAGTTAAGCAATACCCTATTCACAGTCTGGAAACCAGAGAAGTAGATGTCAAAAAGGAAGGGTCCAAACACTGATACCTTAATTATGTGTGTTCTGTTTTTCATCTAGTTGACTAGCCACCTCATCACATATAGATCTGTATTTAAGGCAAATAATTTATTTGCAATGCCAGCATGGAGTATGGTGTCAAATGCTTCTACCCATATTGAAATAATCTGCCTGAACAGAATGGCCATTACCTACAGTCTGTGCAACTTTCTCAAAGAAGTTAACTAAATTGAGTAGGCAGGATACCCTTTGACAAAGCCAAAACAATTTTGATCTAGCCTGGTAAGGTTTTTGATATCCTAGTCTGAAATCAGATATGACGCATCCCATGGCTTTGCAAATCAGACTAGTCAGACTAATGGGTATATAGTTTCCCTGGTCTGTGATGGGCACCCCCATGTGTAGGGGAATCACCACTACTGTTTGCCATTAAACAACTTAAGGAGGGGGCCCACAAGAGTATGTTTGAAGCTGTTAGTGAGGCATCCAAGTAAATTATCAGGCATCATGGAAGTAGCATTTTTGGGTTTAGTGAGCACATTCAGTATGTGTTCTTTTTAATATTAGGAGGTATAAAGGATTTGGGAATTTGTGGTCTTAAGATAGTTGTTTTAGTGTAAAGTTAGTGCTACATTTGCCTGCTAATTCATTTGCTATGTCTACTTGGTCTCAGTGGGTGGTGCCATTTTGGATGGGTTCAGAACACTACTGGATGTTATGTCTTATTTTCCTAATGTAATTAAAGAAATACATAACTGTCCTTGCTTCAGAAACTAATTCAAGTTTAAGATTTTTCTTACTAGCCCTGATAGTAGCTTTTAGTTCTCTACTGATTTTCTTGATGCAATCTTTAAAATGAGGAATTTTAGATCTGTTGTATTTCTCTTAGTGACACCCAATTAAGGACTTCTATTAGTCTGAAAGTCCAAGTAACTGGAAAACCTGCATTGCTCCAATAAAAGGTAATACATCACCTCTGTTCCACTGTTGTTTTATTTTCTTTTAGTGGACCAACACATTTCTTATTTTTTTTTTTCTGTCTGTCTCACAAAGTTATTTACATCAACAGTACCGTGAAGCTTATCATGTGACACAGATGTAAAAGTCTTAGAGGCAGTGATAACCAAAGTAGATGAAATAAAAGGAAACTCCAAAATTATAGCCATCGTCTGCACAATGAGCTAAGCCTGGTATTTCTGTAAATAATACACAGGATAAACAACCGTGTTCAGATTCCCATTACCACACAGAGAACAGTCTGTAGCTTAAAACTCTGAATTCAGATGTCCCTTGTTATCACACTTGTTACAACCATGTGACGTTCTGGAGCAAAATAAAATCTATCACTATCTGCATACAATAGATTCTGGAAATTATGTATTAGAATCTTACCTTAACTTGCTTAAACTGTAGTTGTTGATGCTATTGTTTTATCGGCCGCTGTCTGCTCACTGCTTGTGGTAGTGATGTGTAAATGCACAAAGCAGTGTCGTGCAGTATTTTCTGCCCTCAATAGGCAGTAAAAAAGTGATTATTATTTAACTAATTTAATAGTCAAGCTTTCTCTGAATTAATAACCTCAGAATAAATATATGTAAGCAAGCTGTATGACAGAGAATCAGCTATATGCATGGAGCTTCTCCCTCTAAATGTGTTATTTTGTTCAAATATGCAATGCTTGCAAGAAGTCCTAATTAATATGAGAAGATTTGCTTAACATTTATATACAGTCATATTACTCAGTTATAAAACAAAATATACCTGCTTTTATATTTAGAAATCAAGCATTTTGATCAAGCATGCTAAATCTTGTATTTCCCTTTCTCTCAGTTCCATTTGGGCCTCCAGGGCAGAGTCCAGACATCATCCCTTACTTTACTAAGGAGTGCCAACAGAATACTTATGAGATGATAACCAGCCCATAATATCTTCCTCTAAAACTGGTTTACAATAAAATTTTAGTTGTAAACCTACATTAGGGCTTTGTATGTAAAAGGGTTAGCAGAATCATTGGCCCAGACAGTTTTTTCCATAAATTAACATTTTGATCAGAACATTTCCAAAGAATGTGTAATCTCAAAGCTTATACCAAACACATATTTTTTCTGGAAATATTAATATAAGCCTTTAAATCACAATCATTAAATTTATTACTACCAATTGAAAGTCCCTTTCAAACAAAATACCTGTCAGGTACTGGCTTGGATTTTCCCAAGTGCCTTCAACAAACCACATTATATCTAAGTGCAGGGTCATTCAACAATAAACTCGCATCCACAGCCAAACATTTTTTTAATTCCTTCAACCACTTCAGTCTCTTTCTAATTTGGACCAGATTACTAAGCACCGGGCTCTCTCTTTCTTCAGCCAAAACCATACACGGTATGAAGTGAATTAGGTCAAGTGTTTATTGGCTACCACACACTGTTTCTTCATGCTATGCTGAATGAACAGTAAAATTGTTCCCAGAGCTCCATACTGATAGCCACAGTAAGCAATTGCCATATAATCAACCTACTGGGAAGCAGTTAAGGTATCCTCATCATCTTCAGCATTAGAAACTAAAACTGCCTGAGATTTCTGGTGAAGAGAAACAGAAGTATTGCTTGCTTGTGCAATTTGAGTTTTCTCCAATACCCCCCCACCCCCCAAGGAAATGTGCTCACTATCTCACCGACAGGAGAAAATGGAAATTTCCTTGGTGTCTTGGATAAAATACCACTAATTAGTATGAACCTTGCTCCCCCTCTGAAAATATGTCATACCTTTGACTAACAGACAGCAAAAATAGGTAAATAAAGAGAAGGGTATCATTATGAGGTCACCTTTCCCTTAAAGGTATACCACTCCTTTACAATTCACATGGAGCTTTTCTCTAAGTACTTTAACACTGTGTGTTAGAATTATGGATGAAGCATTTATTTTGTGGAAAGGAAGGTTAGCATACTACATAAATTTTATCTAATATAACAAACCTGCATGCTAATTTGACATATAAAACTGTTACTGAAATTCGTTTTATCAGTATTTGCATGCAAGTAGAAATTTTGATGGTCAGATATGTAAATCCCAGTTATACAGGAAGGAAACTAATACTTATTGTTTATTCATTTTGAGCAGCTGTCACCCTAAATTTTAATCAAGGTTTTTCCTGTGAGTCAGTTCTTAGTGGCTATCACATACTGCTGATAAAAACTGCTTTCTGTCAACAACTAGATGTAACTTTATGTAGCTATGCAGGTATGAGCTACAACAGGGCCTTAATGGAATCTGGGAGTAATAGTTTAATGAATGTTCTAGCTATAGCTACTGGTTCTATTCTTGGTGAAACTTCTTTGGTTAAACCAACCCAAAGAAAATAGTCTTCCTGAAAGAAAATGATTTTTAGACTGTACAAAAACATTTATTTTCAGGATAGAGTTACGTACCATCCACCATGCAGAGAAATGAGCTTTCCCCCACTTACATTTTATTATGTAATCAGCTTCATCCTTGGTATAGTTTGGGATGAAAGGACATTTCAAAGATTGCAGTGATCAGAGAGTACAGTGTTAAGCAGGAATGCATTCAAATACACCCTGCTATGATGCGTTCTGTTGAGTCCAGTCAACT
Organism: Protopterus annectens; assembly: GCF_019279795.1. Classification (NCBI taxonomy): domain Eukaryota; kingdom Metazoa; phylum Chordata; order Ceratodontiformes; family Protopteridae; genus Protopterus; species Protopterus annectens. Next base: position 112,685,568 of record NC_056726.1, on the reverse strand, counting down.
GAAGGAGCATTTTAACAAAGAAATTTTTAATCAAAAAAGTAATTTAATCATGACGAAAGCACCCTAAACCCTTCAGCTTCTGACAATGCACACCCTCAGAAGAAGTTTGAGAATTTTATTGAAACAGTTCATCAGTCAGTTGTAACTTGACATACAAATCCCCTTACACAGACGTGTGAGCACTCAGACACTGGAAAACTATATTTTGCCATCATGCTGCCGTATGTAAAACATGTTTTTTCTACCTTTCCCCTTTATTGAGCAAGAGTTGGTGAATCTGGCTTTGGCAATGTAACCTACCAACGTATCTAAGAGGGATATACTATATTTATCAGCGTCTATAGTATTGTAGACTCTAATAGTAGTAATGCTGAAATATGTTTGAATTTACAATAACATTGGCATGAAGAACAACTTACAATGGTAATCTGATGTTTCAAATGCAAAAGTCAGTCTTTAGAATTTTATATGTAGTGAAAAAACAAAGATTTACAATGTAATTTGAAAGTTGCTTTTCTGTGGAGTTAAATTCCCCACACCTACTATGTAAGTTTACATCATCTGCTGCACTCCATTTTTGATACACCTCAAGGGAATGAGAATTTCCCTTGCAGAAACCTGCTTTGAATAGAGTGCACTGTCACGCTCAATGACAGATACAAAAGCTATTGTCACAACCACTCACAATAACTGCTGTAATTCTTTGTTCAGTGGATGATTACCATGTCTTCAAAATAGCTAAGTACATTTTCAGACACAGAGCTAACTTTAAACAAAGTAGACACTTGATAAAGGCCCTTGCAAACTACAGAATTCAAATAAAACTGGCAGTTGTAGAACTTCTAAGTGCAAGAATCTTGCTACATGTAAAGACATAAAATAGCCACATTTTAAACAATTAGCATCAACATTAGATGTTAGAATAATAATTTCTCAAACTGTCAAATGAGTGCATTAATTTTATTTAACAAAATGTAATTGCATATGAAAGACCTCAATGATATTAAGACAAAACTAAATAAATAAATATTTTAGGGCCATTAGAGGTAAAGATATCATGAATTTTCTACTAGACTTGTTATGGAGAAGGAATGTATGGCAGGTTAATATTTCAGGTTTAAAAGAGGTACATTAAATAAGTACAATGGTAGTTTGTGTACATTATTTAACAGAGAGAGGGGACTGGGAGAAAAACTAGGTGCCTGCTTTGAGTTTGAATTAAATGATAAATTCTCATATTTAAAGTGTATCATAAATTATAACTAAATGATAAATTCCCATTGCATTCTATATTAGGAAAGAGAAAGCTATAATTAGACACAGCTGCTATATATGGCATGTGACTGACTAAATAATACAAGTAACCTTGCCCTGCATTTGGTGTCAGGAGTAGCTTTGCAAAACAAATTACCAGTTTATGCAGTGTATTTAATAATAAACATATCCTGCTTTTAGTTACCAAGTATGTGTCATATACATTGATTCCATATAATGCTTCATCTCTGATTAGTTTGTTTGGGTTTAGATGTTAGAAGCTGTGAACATCAGTACATTGTACATTTAGGTCTATATTACATGATCAAACTTTTAGGTGATCGAACACCTAAACGTCGACCCATAAATGTTGAACTCTTAAAACCGCGAACGGCCATTTACGTGAATTTTTTCCCTGGGAAAAAATTTGCTTGGCTGTAGGAAACAAAACAAACCTTTAAACACTAATCAAGTGGGGGGCTTCGCCCCCACACCCCCTGACATGGGGAGCTGTGCCCCTCACACACCCCAACTAAATATACCAACTCCAAGATCGCTCTACATTGGGGAAAAGGGCAACTTACCAATGACGACCAAGCAAATTTTTTTCCCAGGGAAAACATTTGCATAAATGGCAGTTCGCGATTGTCAGACTTCGACATTTATGGGTCGATATACACAAAACTACAGTGCCATAAATCAGCATTAATGTCATTTATATGTAATTGGTAGCTTTGAAGGTAATGTGACATAGTGACATATCCAGTCTGGTGTCATATGGAAATGTACATTTTTTTCCAGAACATCTATTGCAATATAAAAAAATACAACATCTTCACTGTTAAGTTATAATTGAATAAGTAGTTAAAATGAAACTACAATGACAGAGTAAATAAACAGCCAGCTGTTTTTATACAGTATATATACAGTTGCAGTCAATTTATCACATTAATATTGGTTCGGTTCCAGATGACTTCATTCTACTAAATGACATATTTCTATGCTAAACTATTTAAATAAATCTTTGTAAAATAATTCAAATGTGTGTACTAATTTAGTGGTGAGCCCAGTATGAAGCTAAGCCATTGTCAACAAGCTGAGAAGCTAGAGCTATTGCTTCATCTTGCAGATTATTTTTCTCAGCCTCACTCTAGTAACTCCATTTGTTAAAACACATCTTATTAACCCCTATAGAAACTCTTCCATTTCTCAGTGTTTCCTCTTCTTTTGAGTGTATCACCATGGGGGGCTGCTGCATATATATTCCCGCACTGACTTTATCATTTCTTTCCCATAATGGACTACATTCCCAATTTCCCATTTCTGTGGATGAGTATCTAGATACATAAGCTACAGCGCTTGCTTTGTTCAAAGCCTTGTGTCTCTGACTTCTTTTCATTCAGGTTTATTTAACTTGATAGAGCTCCTATACTGCAGATGTAATATGTCTTATTTCTGTCTAATTCTGAGTTTTACAGATTACGCTGATGGCTTTCTTTGTAACCAGCGACAGCACAATCAGCAAATAAATTGGATATCTGCTACAGTCTTTTTAATTGGCATAACATATTAAAAATAGTGGGGGGAGAGTAGCCAGTTCTAATGGCATGCAGAGTTAAATCCTTGAGTGCAGCTCAGGTGACTGGAGTTTAATTAGCACCCCGGCGCTTGATGGAAATAGTAATGGAAAATGGGAATGGCCATCCCATGAGATGGAGTTGGGACAGAGCAGGATGCCCACCAGCCCCAGTTTTTCAGCGAAGGGGGGTAGCATAGTGAGGGACATCCTTTGGATGTGGAATTTCAGTTCACCAAGCCACCACCTGTAGTGAGTGTACACTTACAGCAGGAAGGCATTGTGGGGCCCACAGAGATGTGTAGCTCATACCCCAAACCAGGGGCTGGGCTTAGGCCATGCAAATGTCATCATTACTGGGATGCCAATGAGAGCACAACCAACCCTCATGGCTGCCCATATAAAGGCCCCTAAAGACAGCTCTCGCTCCTGTAATGCACTGGGGTATGGGGAAACAAATGGATAGATTCTAACTGGAGAAGGCTTTATGGTCATCAGACACTAGGACAAAAATCACCTAAAAAAACAGTGGGGGGGGGGGGGGGCAAGCAAATAATCTTTGCTCAAAGACTGACTAAAAGTTCCTGCAGTTCTTGGTAATAATTGCTAAGTGGACCATAGCCCAGAAGGTACCTACCAAAGTACCTCTTTCAACAGAATTACAACTATAGCATTCTAAGCAGGGACACTGATAAATATCTTGCAATCTATAGGGCATGTTAAAGTAATCAGTAAACTCTGTCAACTAGATATTCTAAACCTATGTGATTTCACAGTATATAGTGCAGTCCATTTGTCTTGGTCTCTTTGTTCCCACAGTAATTGTTGCATGCTCCATCTAACTCCATCATATGCATTACTCTTTATATGTCATAATTATTTATATATTCTGCTTGATGAATAATTCTATATGTGCTCAGATCTGAGTCCTGTCAGCAACTTGACTCACTTGCATACATGTTTCTTTAGCTATTTCATCCATTTCAAAGGTTACAACCTGTTCACCATATGAACATATAACATATAATCCATTTGCCTACCACTAAATCTGATTCTACTTTGGTACATCTCAAGCTCCACTGCCCCGATGAACTGTTGCCAGGGTAGGTACATTTTTTAATTATGTTCTCAGCTCTTCATTAGGCTCAGAATCAACATGGCAGCATTCCTTCTGGCATTCATTGCTGGTTGTGGTTAACATTACCTATAAACAGAACTGATATTTTCACAACTAGACAGAAAACAACTTTATTTCAAACTCTCTGGATTGCCCACCCCCCCCCCAGTCCAGATATTAGGTATTTGTCCCTTGACTCAAATAGTTTCATTTAACATGCCTAGGCAAATTTCAAGTGAGCTACCTTATGATACAACTCTCTGCCAGGAAGACCTAACCTATCTTTTGCCAGTGGCAATACCATTTTATTCCAAGTGATGTTTACCTGTTTTCCAGTCCCACATAACATTTGTTAGTGCACTCTTCAGTGGTATAAAAACAGACAAGGTGGACTCATGGGTAAAGCCAGAAATACATTAGGGCTAGCAGTAATACAGGCAGCTGAATGGCTGAAGGGGAGACTTATGTCTGGCCTACAGAGCAATCCAAGACCCAAACCTAATGAACTTGCTGCATATCAGTAAATCAAATGGGACTTGGGCTACCCATTTCAGAGACCTAAATATGGCCTGTGACTTAAATAGGACATGATGGAGGGACAGATTTATATCCCAGAGATGGCTGCATCTTTGGAACAGGCTACCAATTTATGTGAAACAGAGCATCTCTATGACACTGTTCAAGAGGAATCTGGACAAGTGGATGGGGCACCATAAATTCTTACCGGGGATAGGGCTCACAACCCTCCTGGACATGGGCAGTCATTACTAAATGGAATCTTGAGTATTGACTTTTTTTCCATGGTATTACATTGGGATGAAATGGCTAGGCTTAAAATGACCTCCAGGTTGATAGCCTAGTAATCTCCTATAATCCTATGATCCTATGATAGAGGTCAAACACAGCAGACTTCCAACTTTAAAGTTTACCTTGCACTATATTAATATCTCTCTATGTATAATCACACTGGAATTCAGCAAGGTTAACATCAACCAGATTCCCAAGTATTTAAAATGGTTATACTGCTATAAGTAAATTTATTTTTCATAAACCTTTGTGAAGGCTGAAAAATAATAATGTGTTTTTTTTATTTTATATTCATATTGTTTATTTAATTTATTCAAGGTTTCAAACATTGTCAGAATGTCAAAAAAGCAACAACATAACCATCTGATACAGTTTGTTATAATTTTCTGATGGAGAGGTTCCGATATCTTGCAAGCAAGTGGCATAAGCAATAAAGTGAACAGAAGGGAAAAGTTGGGAATCCCACTTAAGTACCTCTAGTTAATTCAAAAGGTGAACAGCAGTTGTACAACAAAATTATATAAATGATTCTCGGGAATCATTGACAAAAAAAAGACTGACAAAATGACCCTCACTCAGCATAGGTAGCCCATGGGACCACTGAAAAACCTAGACCAAATTCCCAGTTGTCCTCAAGCACTGTCTGGTTATGTAACTTTCTCAAGGTAACACAGCTGTCAAATGGGAGCTATAGGAATCAAACACCATACCATAGGAACTACAGCTCATAGCCTTAACGCTGTGCACCAGCTACCAAATATTGTCATTTTTTGGCAATAAGGATGATCCAATGCCCTGCACATCTTCTGTCAAACTAGAGATCTTTATAATATTGCCACATGTTTGCTGCCTCTCTTCCCACAAATCCACATTGTTCCAGCTACACCAGATCTGACATTAGCATTGCCATCCCATCTTTGACACTAGTATAGTAATAAAATACTGTAATCATAGGTGAGTTCTGATATGGGGCTGTAAGAGAAGGGAACCCCTGGATCATTGCTCTGTATATAAAATAACAAGCACCAGTTCAGGTTTTTAATGTCTCATTTGTCTGCATCACCAATTCTGTCAGGAATGTGTATTTATGTATTACCAACAAATACAAAGGTAGACTATTCATTTCAGGTGTCTTATTTTTAGACTATCCCACTAGGACCTCACCTACTTCTAACAACCTAATCAGAGTTTTAGCTTGCTCTTGGGTAACAGTAGTTTTATCTTTCTTACTCAACAAAGCATCAACACCTGCTTGAAATCTCTGACCACAGGTCTTGTACCCCCTATTCCAATTTTTGTGACGAGTCTGTCAACTTCTGAATGTCTTAATCTTAGTAATGTTGATCATTGTGCATTAGGTGAGTTTTTGAAATGTTTCATTTTCAGTGTTTTGCTTGCAAGCCAGTGTTTACAGCAAAAAATAATTGTATGTAATTCTCACTATTTCAGTTCTATTACCTTGGTCAGACTGAAGTTTTTGTTTCTATAAGACAGACAGTTCCATCAAGAATAAAACCACTTCTTAGTTTATAAATGTGTTTTGGTACAGTCTGTTAACACCTTTTTCGGTGATATTTTTCTGCTGTCTCATCCATCCATCCTGAATGGAAGAATAATTTTCCTTGCAGCAACTTAGCCAAATTACTACCTGCATCTGGTTGTTCACCTGTTCTTGTGTTGTTAAAAATGTGAGCAGCATGGTCAGAAATACTTACAGGTAATACTTCTAGTGCATTAATCAAGTAGTCATGTCCTGCTATTCAACAGGCCTTATTCAACCTGGAAATGTTTTGTGTTGTGGGGAAGGATAGGTATAGTTCTTTTATATAGGTAGGCCCAAAACCATGTATGTGTCCAGAAGACCCAAAGCACTACAGTATGTCTTAAAATAGTTACCTGTTCCAGGTAGTGAATAGAAATGAGACCCGCTATGTACATCCTTTAGGGGATGTATTATTTCAAATCATGGCTAATATTGGCAGGTTCTCTGGGAATAACATTATTTCATCCACTGAAATTCTTTTTTTTTTTTTTTTTTTGTTG